>NW_022195363.1:0-3864 GCF_008641045.1 Pistacia vera | reverse complement strand
TTTGCATTATTTTTCTTTCTAGGCATCGTTGTTGATGTCTTACAATGCAGATTTGAGATATTCCAACACATATAGATTTCATTGGAGAACTATGACAAATGAATTATGTGATAGGCACGATACATGATGTTTTGGAAGTGTTTTTAATGAATATGGTCCATTGCATGAATTTAATGGATACTTGGATGTGTAAGATTAACAGTTTAATTAATAGGGTCCATTCCATGAGTTAGCCCTCGAAAATGAACATTTGTGGTTGTAATGTATGACGCTTTACATGTACAAGTTTTGTGGTCGATATTAATTTGGAAGTCACACTATTAAATTAAAATCTCGAATTATTATATTTATCGATCCAATAACATTACCAAAAAAATAAAAACCTATGAAAAGTCTTCAAGGATTTAAGTAATTGTTGTACTATCTCCTTGGTGTTAGGTTCCTAATAATAAGTGCTTGTCTCCTTTGCTTATAGAGAAGGATCAAAACTCTCCAACAAATGTGATATAACAGATAGGATATAATTTGAACACCTCTAGATTAATTAAAATCTACTGCAACTTTAGTTTCTCAAGTACTTAAAACTCTTATGAAAACAATAAATATTGTTTATTTGATCTCTTTTTATTACCGTAATTGAAATATGTTGTTGTGAATTAAATATAAGCATGTCAATGTTAATGTATTGTCAATTGATTTGGATATTGACATGATTAGCGATAGAACAAATTTATCTATGTGTAATTTGAATAATAGGATCAAATTAGTGTCAAAACCTACTTTTACAGACAATAACACTGAGCGACATCACTATAGATCAAAAGTTTAATAAAAGGAATGTTTTATCAATGTTGACATACATATACAGTTACACGATTTCGGTTTTTTTCTGATGAATTTTTAACGTTGACTAAGGTTTTATTTCCTATAATGACTTTTTAATTAACACTCTCATAACTTAGTTGCTTACTAATATGATGGCTTGAGCCCTCATGCATGCTTGGATAGAGTGGGGTTTCTCCATACAAGTCCTCAGTTTGAGGTCTCTCCCCAAGGTCTCATCATCTTGGATTTTTAGTTGATTCAAGACATGCATTTCCTATCAAACAGTTTGATGTTCTTATCTCATTATTGTTGTTGGGTTCGATTTCAAAATTAAACCTAAACCTAGATATTCAGATCTTACGAATACACTGATATACAAATTATCAGGGGCGGAGCTAGGAAATTTGTTCTGGAGGCCAAAATATAATGTTCAATGAATGAGAATGAATCCAAATGTCTTGTGTTCAAGTTCTACAAAGGGGTCACTTACCACATTTGTGTCTTACCTTACCCATCAGGCTTGTACGGTGTTGAATAGACCCTAAGGATTATTTGAGGTATAGCAAGTTGGCCCGGACACCTCAATTAATCAAAAAAAAAAAAAAAAAAAAAACTGTTAAGTTTAAAATTTGGGGAGGCCAAAAGGAAATTTGAATTTTTAGGAATTAACTTATAATTTTCTATACAAAATTTAAAACATTTTGTTCTATCCCAACCGTAAACGTAACTTCGCCCCTGTTAACTAATACGATTGTTTATGTGTCAATACCACATCAATAATAGGATAATAACATATTTATCTCTTGTCTCATATTGAGATTTATGTACAAACTAAATGCACAAATTAATGTAATATTGACACATAAACATCCGAAACAGGATCTTGACTATGTACACATGAAATTATTGATAGTTAGAGGAAGTAAAATTGTCTAAGGATTTTAAGTACACATGCCACAATGAATAAGGAACATAGGTTGGTCTTATCTTTGCCGCCTTCTTACATAAACAAACCTAAAACAAGTACCTTTGTCTGGTTGTAGGACCTTTGTTTAAAAAAGGTAGATGGAGGCTTTCATGTCTTTCTTCAATTTACTACAAGGATTTGGAGAGTAAAGTTATGCACCTGCATTTCTATTTTTAATTAACCATTTGTGGAATCAAATTTATTATAATTTTACTTGCTTTATTGCTTTAATTGCATTTCTAGCTTGGTTTTCATGCAAAATTCAATGAACCCTTCTCTCTCTTTCTTCCCTACAATAAATGGTGAACCTTCCCATAATTTGCATATTAGTTTTCAATAATGTTTTACTTATAACTGAGTCATACAAACAGACAAAAATTGAATAAAATTTATGTAAAATAACGATATTGTCTTTTGTTTTTTGTTTGTTTGTATGACTCAGTTGTAAGCATAGTATTGCTCATTCTTTTTTTGCTATTTTTCGTTAACAAGGATCGATATAATAATTAAATTTCTTTGTCCCTATATGTGCAAAGTTGGATTCTGATTTTGTATCTCAATTTATGTGGTAGTTGATTTAACAAATTAATTGACACATCTCATTACCCTATAATCAAGAAAATGTCGTTGAAGCAGTTATCACAGGGGTTAGGTTTCAAAGTTAGTATTATTGATTAAAATTATTTAATTTTAAATTGTTTATCTACTTTATTCAAAGGGTATTTAGAGAACCGCTATATCTTTTAGTTGGAATTTTTTTTTTTTTTTTTTTTTTTTTTTTTTTTTAAGGTGAAAACCAGGGCTACATAACATTATACAAGCCCAATGGACCAAGATAATTGTACAATTGTGGTAGATACTTCTCTTGCAACTCAAATACAAGATCTCATAGATATAACTAACTCGAATGACTAAAGGGTTTGTCATCAGGCCAAAATGAGAGAGAATAATTGATTTAAAAAAGCATAATGGAATAAAATTAAAATTCTTCCAAATTTAGGTGGTATGACGATTGCTAATTNGTAAATTTAATGTAAGGTTTCTTTTCTTAGTGATGTATTTATTTGATTCTAAAAAGAGTCAAAGACTATGTAAAATATAATTTTATTAGGAAATTAAAATGGCCTCTAATAATTAAATATGTACCTAATTATAAACACAATGCCTTTTTGGTTTAGGGTTTTAATTATAATTTCTTTTACAATTTTGGACTTGTAGTATTTTACCAGCTAATTAACTAGCTGGCTACCTCGATTAAATGGGATACTTTTGGATTGGGAGTTGGGACCAATATATATTTATGTATATGCATAAGACATTTATTAAAATTAAATTATAAAGAGCTTTATGTACCAGCATAAAAAAGTTATCCTTGCGGTTCATTTCATTTCACATATAGTTTATATTTTGATTTTGAGAAATTAAATTGAGTTTCATAACACCAAGAAATCTGCTCAAGTTAGCTTACACGTACCTTAACTAATCTCTTGGGGTCCTGAAACTATCGGTCGAGTAAGAGTTTTAGTGGCTACCCTTATTAGCAACCGATGAGGAACTTGAACTCAGACCCTCTTGAATAATACACCCAAGAGTCTCTATCAAACTACTCGATCACCCTAAGATAGCTGATGTTTTCTTTCATATCTTCATAACTTTAGGATGACACATTTTCAATGATTTCTCTCTTGGTACATTTTTTTACATCAACAGACATCATAATTCTTGTATCATAAGGATGTGAACATCAATTAATCATTGAAAAGAAACTATATATATACTAAAATATTTTGATCATTTAATTTACCATGAAAGTTTGAGAAATTTCACATGTTTGCCCAGCTATTAATGTTTGTCACTCGTTATTTTATTATCATTGTTTATTCACTTATTGCATACAATAAATTCCCCTCATGGGGTTGTTTTTTTTTTTAAAAAAATAATAATAACAATTACAGATTCTGTACATAGAAATTAATTAATTAAATAAACAATTTCAGAATATATAACTAAATATAGTACAAGCCATTAGCATTATTCCCTTTGATCCCTCATCTGAAAAATAATTATAACAA
>NW_022195362.1:0-1332 GCF_008641045.1 Pistacia vera | reverse complement strand
TGGATAATTGATTCATACCGTTCCAAATGAATTGACTATTTTGCCCTTAGTTAGATTTTATGCTTTTTAACATAAAATAATCATTTAAAGGACTATTTTGAGTTAGGAACATACCTTTGACATCTTGGGTATTACAGATCGGGTAAGAGCTCCAGTAACTACCCCTATTAGCAATCCATGAGGGATTTGAACTTAAGACCTTTTAAGTAATATACTCAAGAGTCCATATTGAATCACTCAACACCCAAAGGTAGTTGAATTAAATCATTTTTCTCTATTCAAGATTCTTAGGGAAAAAAAATATGTAACTCAAACATATAATTTCATTCACGAAATATGAAAATAGTTTGTGTTAAAAAAAAAGATTAGTGTCATTACCAACTTAAAGTACCTATAAGTGGGAGTTAATGACATTTTCATCCCTGAGGTTTGAAGAAATTCTTGGTCCTGTAAAATCTGAAACTGCCATTATAGTCCCTGTTAAAAAAATTAAATACTACATAAAAGGGTATGCTTGTCATTTTATAAAAGTAAAACTTTTTAATTTACAAAATTTTGAAATAGTATTTAATAAAAAAAAACTAATAAAGGACAATAAATTATAAATTAAAATTTTTATATGAGAATTTTTTTTAGTTTTGCTCTTGAAAGTAAGGATTTTTATTTTTCCAACCATCCCACAGTCAGACAGCTCTGACACCAGATTGATAGGTCCCTCTTCCAATAATCAATGAAACAATAAAACAATAGCAAAATAGCAGCCAAAACAAGAAAACAACGTAACAAGTTAGTTCAATATTTACTCGTTTTACTTTCCATATACAAAGCAAAGGGGTTATTACCTCCTCGTACTTTTCCCTAAATTTACACACCCAAATCTTTTGGAAAGTCACAAGTACACCCAATCATTTAACAAACATTAGTAAAAATTAACAGATTTGTATAATATATTCACAAATACTATTTTACCCTCATTCATGAATATACTAGTTTATAAGTAATTGAGAAAATCAAATCAAATAACCCCTTTGACCAACACAACTTATAACTAGTGTTTTGAAACCCGGATCTGGACCCGACGGCCTCTCTGATTTAGTTCAGGTTCTACGGAGGTTTTTGCTAGATTTCAAACCTATAGGGACTAATTAAAATTTTTAGGTGTATTTTAATGCTTCAAAACTTTAGGGACTAATAAATTTTTGGGACTTTTTGTAGAAAATTAAAATTTTTTGGGATTAGTTGAAGTTTTTAGAGGTATTTTTGTAATACATTAAAATATTAAGGACTAATAAATTTTTCAAAAACTTTCTTATGTCGCTGGTTTGGACCTAT
>NW_022195361.1:0-1222 GCF_008641045.1 Pistacia vera | reverse complement strand
ATCTTCAATCTTTTTCAAAGTCTTCTCTCTTTTACACTTCCCTTTCTCCAATTCATACGATATGACAAGACTTGCGTCCTGTCTCTTCTTTTTCACAAACCTAATTATATTTTTATTAATTCCGCTCAATTACAAACACACATAATACAATAATTTTCAAGATATAGGGTGAGAAATGAGCTCAAGAAAATGACGAAATCAACCTAAAAAATTAGCCAAGAGTAGAGCACAAGCATGAGAATAAAAGAGACAAGAAAAGAGAAATTTTGAAAACAATCTAAGCTTTGTTTGCTAGCACTTTTCATCAATATGGGACAACCTCCTTTTTCTATCTACTTTTCATTTTTCTTCTCCTACCTACGAAGCAAAAATCACGAACATTTTATATTTTTTTAAGGCCCAATGGGAAGCCAACAACAAGAAGTAATATGCAATGCGAAATTTGATAGCACTGTATTTTAATATAAAATGTGAGATTTAAAATTCACCGGATTGTATTGACTCAATTAATATCAAAATGAATTGTTCAACTTATTATCATTGACAGACTTAAAATAAAATTCATATTCCATTAATGACTTAAGTAACTATAGCGGTTTTGATGTCTTCTTCTGTCTATAAAACCATTAGTTATTTTAAATAATATTTGAAAACGTGGGGTGTGTAATTTTATGAATTTTATGTTTTTGTTTTCTAATAATATTGAAAATGATTGGAAAATATGAAAAAATAAATTGTGTTGGGCATGTTTGTCGGAAAATGTATTTGAAAATATGAGAGACAAAACCGCATTCGACATTTTTGTTTGAAAACACAAAGAACAGGAAACAAAAAATACGAAATTTATCGCTCACACAACCAATAAAACTACTTCAAAATATCATTTATTTTGTTTGTTTTGAAAAGTTTATCTCAAATATATCAATTATTGATTATTATTGTAATTTTTGTGTTAAAATCTAGATTCAAAATGAAAATTCATATTGTAATAATGAGAAAAAAAATATTAAAAAGAAATAAGAATAAACTATTATTTTATTCCTATTTAGATTTTTTATACTAAAATGGGGCGCCCCCATGCTGCCTTCTACTCTCCCTTTTCAATGTTTCTCGGATTCAAATTTAAAGAATTCATAATCGAACGAGTTTTTAGTATTTTAATTAAAAGAAAATGAAAACAAAATCGACTTGGGGCTGACCGGACACGACACACACGAGTTGT
>NW_022195360.1:0-83308 GCF_008641045.1 Pistacia vera | reverse complement strand
AAGACAAGAATCGGATACCAGAACAAATGTGCGATTACAACTTGGCAATGTAATTGAAAGAGGAGAAGACATCTAATAACAACAATTATGTAAACTTAATAAATCAGTTGCTTCAATTGGACTATCCATAGCCAAAAGATAAGAATGGAATTTAATGCCTAATGCGATTTCTTTCTTTTTTTTTTTTTTTTTTTTTAACTTTCAGTTCCAAAAGAATAAACACACTGCCAACGAGAGCGAAGAGAAACGTTGAGAGCGTGAGTGAGGTGAGGTGTTTTGTGGTGGGAATGAAAGTTGTGGGACGAGTTGTGCCGTTGAAAGGTTAGAGATCAAGATGCCGTGCCACGTTGGATTGTGAATGTGTGTGTGAGAGTTGCCGTAGACCACCCTTTTCTCTCTTCTTTTTGTCTATAATAATATTATTTTATTTCAGTTTAATTTAAAATAAAATCTAGCTTGTTATATGTTTTGTCACCTAACACACATGCATTTGAAGAGTCGGTAGCCAATAACCATATTAACATTATATTAAGATAATATATACAGTAATATGACCTTGTTGAGTAATTTCCTCGGTTGTGATTTATGAATTGAAATATCAATCAAAATATGTATATTTAATTATTTGTAAGAAACAAAATAGGTGAACTCAGATAATTTAGAAGAAGACAAAAATGTCATTTTGAAAGAGGTCATATCTGGTGATGTAATGCTATCGGTTATATGATGGAAATTAAAAAGTTTTTGAGTCCGGAAAAAGAGATAAAAAGTGGATAAAGTTGCGCTTGCGACAGAATAATGCGAGTATCAAGACGTAATTCACTAGAATTTCCTTCCTTTTTTCCCAACGCTATATGAGTCTAGTGACACTGTAATGACCCCAAAGTAAGTACTAAGGTGCACCATTTAGTTTACTTTTTTGAT
Organism: Pistacia vera; assembly: GCF_008641045.1. Classification (NCBI taxonomy): domain Eukaryota; kingdom Viridiplantae; phylum Streptophyta; class Magnoliopsida; order Sapindales; family Anacardiaceae; genus Pistacia; species Pistacia vera. Next base: position 82,384 of record NW_022195360.1, on the reverse strand, counting down.
GATAATTTTCAAGACAATTCGCTTTTAATTCGGGACTTATTTGTTGGAATGCTGGCTCGGACAATCACAATCACAATCAATTCCTTTCAATCGCAAATTTCGCTGGGAATAAGATTTGTGTAGAATCTTTATAAAATAGTGGCCTAATTAATGTCTTTTTTTGGTAAGGCGTAACAAATGCGAAAGATTTGAGTATTATCTTGTTCCCATAGGTAAGTAATTAATTAAGGAGACGAATAAAGATAGGGAATAATGCAAAAGCCATCTGCTCCACTGCCTTTGGTTGTCGGATGCTACGATTCCACTGTTTTGATTATTTAATTTGTTGGATATATTATTGATGTTTAATTATGTAATTCTTTGGACTTTGTTGCAAATGATTAAATGAATCCACCCCCAATTATCGCCCTGCCTGCTGAAGGAAAAGCGAATATAATAGACTCTTAGAAAGTGTCATGTAATCATGCCATCACTTAATCAGAAGAATAAAGATGCAGAACAATGTGCAGAGCATTTGTTCCATTGCACGTTGGGAATTGGGGGTCCATTTGGATGGATCAATTGTTCTACTTGCTTTAGTCTAAGTTTTAAAATTCAGAACTCTGGATAGAAATAGCAAACATTGAATATTCGTTAAAACTGGGATCCAACGTAATTTATGCTGCGATTGATTTGACAATCTCATATTGTCTTATAGGATGAGAGATAAGTGAAACAATCTATCCAATCATTTGTACATGGACCTTTGATTTTATATGTATTATATTATTCTATATTTATATACAGTGTTTGCAACTAAAGGAGGCACCTAATTTTTTAAATTTGATACGGTGGGGTAGGTAATTGGTGATCATGGTGGGTTTATGGGCTAGTTGAGGGAAATGATGGGTCTGAGTCTGAAGTGGTGAGAACTAAAGATCTCTTACACTGTACGCGAACAAGGGAAAAAAATAGATCTTTTGGGAAAGGCTCTTGGTTAGTGTTTTAGAATAGCATTTTATACTGAATAATATTTTGGGAAAATAAAATAAGATTCTGAGAAGTTTTTAGAACATTTTTAGAAAATATTTAAGGGTTCGTTTGGTTTGTTATTTTAAATAGGATTTTGAAAATAGTATTAGTTAGTTGAGTATGGTGATTATTACAAAGTAAAATTTAAAAATTAACAAAAAAAACTCCTTAGGTTTGCTAATTTAACTAAATACACCAATATATAAAAATTTTATAAAATAACAAAAACACCCCCACCCACCCACAGTGCCAGATTCCAGCCACCACCGACGAGATTGGGAATAGGATAGGAAATAAAGAACCAAACTAATAGCCTCCTATGTTTGTTAATTTAACTAAACATCTCCAATAATAAAAGTTTATAAATTGACAAAAACACTCTCATTCACTCACATATTGTCGGCAGTCGGCCATCACTGCAGGAAGGTGACCGAAATCTGTCGGAATGGCACACGATCAATTGGATCTAGTCGATTGTGCGACCAGATCTACGGCCACAGATCTGGTTGTCGTTGACGACTATATCTTGGTCATCGTCAACAGCCATATTTGGCTAGACCCAGCCGTAGATATGTTTGTTGCTAGAAACATATAGATCAGCGCACGACCGGCCAGATCGAGTTGATCATGCGTCGTTACGGTGTCGGTGAATGTTGGCAGGTGATAGCAGCTTGGGTGAGTTGAGGTGTTTTTGTTAATTTTAAAATTTTTATTAAGAAAGATAATTGTCAATGTTTTAAGTTGAATGGAATAGAATTAGATTTTGAAGAATATTCAAATAAATGTATTTTTGGTTTTTTAGAATAAGATAATGGGAAATAGTGCCAAACGCAGGGGAGATTCGTAAGGGCTTGGAATAAATGTAGAGATGGCAATGGGCCCGACATTTTCGGGTACCCGGCCCGGCCCGGCCCGAAAGGGAAGGGCTTTACCCGAGGTTGGCGGGCTTGGGCTTGGACCTGGGCTTGATTTTAAGGCCCGACCTCGGGTACGGGCCGGGCATGGGTATATCTTTAGGCCCAGCCCGGCCCGGCCCGAAAATTTTAGTATTAATTTTACTAATTTACCCTTATACTATATATTTAATTACAATATTATCTTCTATATATATATATATATATATATATCCATTTTTCCCAAACCCTAACCTCAATTTTCATCCCATATTAAATGTTTAACATGTTAAAATTGCCTTTAAATTAGTTAGATGGGTTTGGTTCAACTTATTAAAGTGGATTTCACCATAACATATTATGCACAGCTGAAAAGTTAGTATAATAAAATATTATAGAGTTTTAATTGCTCACTTATTGCTTAAATTATTTGCGGAAATAGCTTCAATTAATATTTAAAAACCATTTCTAAAATTAAAAATATAAAAAAAAATTGAAATTTATTAATATTTAAAAATAAAAATTATTAAAAAAGGCGGGCCTGGGCCGGGCCTGCTGTTATTAAAAACCCGTCGAGCCGGGCTTGGGTTTTGCCTATCATACCCGTAGCGGGCTCGGGTCAGGCTTGGGCCTGTGTCATGAGGTCGGGGCTTGGGCCTGGGCCAAGGGGTACCCGGTCCCGGCCCGGCCCATTGCCATCACTAAATAAATGGTGGGTTTTCAGGATGCATGTTTTTTTAATTTTTACTTGTAATTATTAATTGTTATTTATAAGTGTTTTGTGAATTAATTTAACTAAAGTCTGTTCAATGTTTATTCTTCATTGAAATGGCGATTGCGGCGCCCTTGTGGTTTTTCTACCTCATCAAAGACGCTTGGAGTTGGAGAACAGATCATTTAAGCCAAGCGGGATATGTTTCGAAGGACATTTAAGATGAAATGTTATAATATTGTTTAGTTAAATAGAGTTGGATGGTTATTAGAAGGTAGGATTTGAAAATTAAAAATAGTTGGATAATTTAGTATATTATTTTGATAATAGGAAAACAAATATAAATTTTGATTTGGTATAGGAATAGAATAGGGAAACAAACGCCTTTGTTTAGTTATTTAAAATAGTATTTTATTATTATTAGATAGAGTTGGGTGGTTATTAAGAGATATGATTTAAAAATTAAAAATAGTTTCTGTTTGGTACACTCTTTAAAATACTATTCTGGTTTTTCCAATAAAGTTGAAAAGAAAATTGGTATTTAGTTCTTTTATTCTCAAAATATTATTCAATTTCTTTTAAACCCCCTAAATTTGTTAATTTAATTAAACATCTAAAAAAAAATTTAAATTGACCAAAACACCACAGCAACCCCACATTTACCAGATTCCGCCCACCACCGTCGAAAGTTAGTTGGAATCTGATATAATGGCGCACTACTTGTTGAATCTGGCTGGTAGTGCACCGATCTAGCCTTTTTCGGCCAAATCTATGGCCAAAGATTTGGCTATCATCTTTGGCCGTAGCCAATCATCAACGACGACCAAATCTTTAACTATCGTTGACGATCAAATGCGACCAGATCTAGTCGTCAATGACCAGATCTAGCCGTAGATCTTGTCACCGTAGATCTGGTCAGAAAATGCCATATCGACGTCGATACAGCGACTCCGATGGTGGCGATTGGTTGTTCGTATTTAATGGGTGGGTTGAGGGTGTTTTTGTTAATTTTTAATATTTTATTATAACAGTGTTTAGTAAATAAACAAATATAAAATATATTTTTGTTAATTTTTAAATTCTATATCGTAATACTTATCCAATTTTATTTTTTTAAAACTATTATTCTAAAATATATCATAATAATCAACCAAACGACCAAACGGGTTGGAATAATTTACGATATGATTTTGAAAATAGAAAAATAAATATTGATTTTGATTTAAAATACTAATATAGGATTGGGAAACAAACAGACCTATCTCAAGCCCGGCAGTTACGCTCCATCATGGCACCGGTAGTTACGCTCCTTATCTCAAGCCCTCCCGCCACTCTCTCTTCCCTCTTATCATTCCGTCCAAAACCACCATTTTTAGATGCACCCAAACATCAAAACCAACAACTTCTAAATCATGGAGTTAAGTTCCGCCGTAGAGATTGTGCTTTGCTCTCATTTCTCAGTCTCATGCCTTCTCTCTCACATCCTGACCCAGCCAATGCTTTCTCCATTGGAATTTGTACGGAATACTATTCCTTGCACACATCACTTTCGTTGATTAATCACCATTGAAAAACCTGATTGATTGTTTTCTACGCAGCAGGACCAAAGGATTGGCTTAAAGAACAAAAGAAGAAGTCCTCCAAGTTTCTTTTGGCCCCAATCGATGCCTCACGACAAATCCTAAACTCCGCCTATCTATCACTCAGTAAAATTCACTCTCTTCTTTCTACTTTTCTTGTTTACCTTTTTAATGAATTCAATTAGTTGGTTTTGAATAGCGGCTAGAGAATCTGATTATACGGAGAAAGAATTAGAGGAGGTTCAAACGATGTTGAAATCTGCAGCTAGAGATTGCATTCCTCAAGAGAGAAACTCCTTTGTTGCATTTCAAGCCAATACAGGCGTAGAGGTTTGGTTTTTTACTCTCATTTTTTAAATGATTAAGGCTTTGTTTTAAACTAGCTTAATCAATGCATATTCTTCTAATTAATTACATAACCATGAAAATCATGATTATTTTGTTTTGGTTGATGTAATTAACAGGTTTGCACATTCCGTTTGATAGTGAAAAATGCTGCGTCGTTGCTTGATAATAAGGATCCCAAAAAATTGGAAGCTGAAGCTATATTAAATGATCTTATAAGGTAGTCGTTGTGCATATGCCATACAGAACATCTCTGTCCGTGGATTAAATTGAGATTGCTTACTTGATCTTGCACCAGTTGGACCCAATTGGTTTACCCTTTTGCCCATTTTCTATTTGCTATGTAGTGATGACTAATATATTAACAGTGTATTTTCTTTTTCTTTTTTCCCTATATGCTTCTGATGCTGCAGATCTTTTACTTTGCTCAACGGTGTGGCTGGTGATGCTGATATCCAACTCCCTTCGACAAGAAGGTATGTCTTCTATGTCACGCTTACAGATGTGGGAGAAAGCTTTCACCTTTGGTTTTCTATTTTTTTCTTGGAAACGTTTGTCTGTTGTTTATAGGAATTTTGAAACATACCACTTTGGTCTTAATTTTAGTGGTTCTCTCCTGGCAATAATGTGAGCCTTGTTTCAAATAAATATTGCATGACATCATGAAAATCTTAATTTGCCTAAAGTGAAGCTATAAAGAAAAAGAGTAATAAAACTTGTTTCTTGTAGCTGCTTCACTGTAACTAAATTTACATCTCAACTATCGTTTATCAATTAAAAGGAAAAAGAAATAATGGTACATTTATCTTCTTTGCTTTTCTTTCCTTCTATAATTATTGTAAAATTTTAATGCAGACAGAAGTTGGCGGATGCTCTCGTGGATACTGTAGCTTCCCTTGACAAATTTGAGCAGGGCATTAAGGACTGCCTTGAAATTTAGCCGTTCTGGTTTTCTCCCGCAGTTAAAACCTATGTTGTGTATTCTGTTCAAGATTTTGCAATGCTTTTGTTTTGCTGGAGTTGGCTTTACCCTTCTAGGTACTGCAACTATGGAAGTTTATCTATTTCCGCTTGCTCTTTGATGTGTCCACTTTTTGTTTTCCTTTCCATTTTATGCCTTTTCTCTTGTTTTATGTTCTCCATCCTTTGGTTTATAAACTGCAAGCTACTGTAATATTATTGCGGAAAAGAAGATAGTTTGCATTAAGTTTTCCGAAATGCTACTCGCTCAATAAATAATATTAGTTTGTAAAGCGCTCTCTCTCCTTTTCCTCTAAAAGCCCAAGGATAAATGTTACTTCATAATGTTATATAGATTTATTATACTTCTGAAGAAGTTATTGTGCCAATCTTATTTTCCGAAAATAGAGCTACACAATCTTACTCAAATTTTACTGAAGACAGAAGTTGGCGAACGCTCTCATGTGGCTTAGGACAAGAGTAAACAACGCATAGTATGTAGCATATTATCACACAACTCAAATGCTGTGCTATGGCATGGTTATGTGTAAACATTTTTCTGTTCCTTAGAACAAGCTACAAACAATGATATTACATCTACTGCTATAATTGAGAGTTTATTTCTAGGTTCTACATTATATTACATGGCTTACAGAGTTGTTTGAATTGGAGAACCAGAAGCCTGCACCAAATACAAGCGACGACAGGGTGTTCCATCATCTGGATTGGTTTCTACAGACCTGGGCAAGCTGCGGAGCTTGTTGAACAGGTTTAATGGATCATCCATGAGCCCAAAATGAGCATCTGGATCACCAATTTGTGAAAGCTTAACATGAGAAAATCCTAGAGATGGTAGGAGCTGATCAGGCCAATCGCTGTAGAAATGGAAGACAGAATTGCATAGTGTGGTTGACGGTTTATTCATGAAGTCTGCTAATAAAACAGTGTGGACAAGGGTGCACTTGTCAGCTATGATCTTCAACACTTGCATGGCATCGGTCTGGGTAAGGTAGTAGATAATACCTTCTAGAACCCACACTGTATTCTTCTCTGGCTTAAACCCTGATATCTGAAGCTTTTCAAGCCAGTCATTTTCTCTGATGTCAGCTGCTACTCTGGTTAGAGATTTTGCTGTCATCCTTAGCTGCTGTTGTTCGTCTTTGGAATCTATCGCTTCTTGTATGAGAGTGGTTTTCATTTTCAAGACTTCTGGAAAATCTACTTCAAAGATGTCACTTTCCTTCAAGCAGCCTAAACGATATGCCCTTGTGTCCATTCCTGTAAATAGTAAATGTAATGAACATTTAATTGATCATAAAAACGATTCTTCTGTTTTTTAAATCAGGGGCATGTTTTTCCTTTTTGAACCCCAATATACCATACCTCTAGGGTGCAAGCTATCCACCCAAATCATTTAATGGCCATCTATTTACACATATAATTATTCCTTAGAGCTTAGATTATACAAGTCATGGTTCATAATTTACTATAATTATCAAAATATCCATTTTTCTGTGGTGTCTCTGCATCATTCAGTATGAGCATTTGTTTTATTACAGTTGTGCCGTCTGGACCGGTACCGGGAAAACTTCAGATTCCGGTCCGGAGAACTATGAATTTTGGTCATAACTCATAATCAAGGGAATTGGGCGGGGCCGGCAACTTAAGAAAAAGCGGTGTACCTGAAGCATATGCCAGTGCCAGACATTATCGAATATGGTTTCTAGTAATTACATCTATTAGTATTAGGTCCAAAACATGAAGATGAATAAGCTGCATTCCTTCTAGTATTCTTATTATAAAACATGTCAAAATGGGAGTAGAGTGATCACAAACCTGCACCGAGGAGAACAACCTGGGCGGTCTTGTCAGTGAAAGAACTGACAGCAGCTTCAATTTGTGAATCAAACCACAGGGTTCGAACAGCAAGAATTACGCCTGAAATTTCTCTGGCATTATTGAGGTTGTCTTTCTTTATCTTCTCATGAGTGTTTCTTAGATAAGTCTCTCCTGCAAGCAAATCTGCAAGTGGGTCGTGGATCAAATGCTTCCACAAGGCTCTTCCTGCTGCCGTTTGGCATGCTGATCGTCGGAGGGAGTCCCATTCATTATCAACTGTAGCATGGATTTCTCGAACCGTATCAGTAAATAGCAACTGCGGGAGCTTTAGCTCATGCCATTGTGGATTTTCAGGCAGTCCATTTTCGTGTTCTGACATATCTTTTTACATAAAAAAAATATATATATATCAGGAGTGATAGAAGGGAATAGGGAGATAATGCATGCAATAAATAATAGAAAATATTTTATGAAAGAAATAAGAATTGTAGTTAGGGATGGATAAGAAAAGAGAGCCACACATAACCAACGTTAGAGAAAACTTTCAATATCGTATCCAGCTTCTCTGCCTTAATGAAAAGTTATGTTACAGAATAGTCCACGAGTATCAAATGTTTCTTATGCCCGTAACCTGTCCATTATGAATTTTAAAAAAAGTAACAATGAATGGTTCCCACCAGAGAAGAGTCATTACAGGATGTATGCGCGTGGCTACCAAGTTACATCTTATAACAAGCCAAACCACTCTACCATTAATTGCTTAACGACGTACTAGTCTTTCGCTTGCTATTGGCAAGTTGACTTGACTGCTGTCCACACCACTCCTAGTACATGGCAGCTAGTGGCTGGCGCCAGGCTATTTCAATGGCCGGGTAGTTCCATTTGGCATTTAGGCAATTGAGTGGTGTTAAATTTACATAAGCAGCTGCTCTGATCGTTACCTTGTTTTTGGAATTTTATAATTTTTTTTTCCATATTTATTATAAAAATATACGTAATATGTAGTAATAAAATGTTAGAAAAAAAATAACTCCAAGAGATTGATCTGACAGTAAAAGAGGTTTGTTCAATCCCTTGAATTTTTAGGTTCAAATTTTAAGATTATCTATTATAATGTTAATAATATTATAACTTATAATTGGGGCTACCTTGATTTATCTTGTAAGATATTTAATATATCTTAAAGATTGATTAAAATATGCACAAATTGATAAGTTTAATTAAAAAAAATTAGCAAAAAATTTAAAAAAAAATTGCTACCCTTACTGTTGATTGTTGACCTTATAATTATTTGTTGCGAAGTTACTAAATGCTAATTTAGTAGAAGCTGTTATTACCTAGGACTGGTGGCAGAAGCGACAAATAGTAATCAATACCAGTAATTGTAAGAATAAGAAAAGATATGGCATAGTTTCTCTTGATAATTAATTTGGTATTGAAAAGCCAGCTATATGCGGAGATTTTTTCTCTGAAAGTGAGACTGGAGCCGTCAGGTAATTGAAATTCAATTACAAATGAAGTTGCTTCAAAGTCCACAGTCCTACATTACTGCTACTGTGCTACATGCATCGTTCTGAACCGACTGGGGCCTGGCCAGTTCAGATTTCAGTGTTAGGTTTTGGGTCATTCACTACATGGAGAGAAAGGTGAATCAAACAGTCATCATCCAATTGCGAGGCAGCCACCCTTCTTCCATAAAATTCAATGCAACTGCAAGTATAAAAGAAAACCACCCACTTGGAGTCTTGGGCAGACAAACCCAAACCTTATCCGCACGGTATTTAGCAGAGTTCAGTTGCGTTTAATTCACTTGGCCAAACGAGTTCCACGTACCCCAAAGTTGATACAAAGACAGATTGATATCCAAAAGATTTAAAAATAACAAATAAATATTTCTATCATATCGTTATAAATTTTTATCAAAAAACAGTATAGTATTTCATATACAGTTACAAATTTTTAAAATTTAATCTTTTCTCCGTATCAATTCTCACCCCAAGCCCGTTTGTACGACCTCTTGCATTATCGATCGATTTTTTGACCAGATTTAACATTTTCTACGAAGTTCGGTGATAAACAGTGGCATGACCCTGCTGGCATACGCTGGAAATGGAGATCGATGGGTATTCTAGTTTTTTCATCACTTTTGTCTTTTAGCATATTCTTAACAGAACATGATAGAAAGTGAGATTTTGTCATTTCTAAACCTTTTGGTAGGGGTGAGCGGTTCCGGTACCCTCCATTTTCTAGGAAAACCGGAACCAGAACGCCACAGTGGAGGTTCCAAAAAAAGGAACCGGGACCAGAACCGCACAGTGCAGGTTCTTCAGTTCAAGGAACTGGAACCTAAAATGCAAGTTCCGGTCCTTTCCGGGGTACCTATAAAAAATTCAATTACCCCTATTAGTTTAAAAAATGATAAAAATACCTTAAAAGTTTACAAATACACCCTAACAAATATACTTTGGGTTTAGGGTTAATTATAATGTAATATTTATTAATTAAACTGTAATCATTTAATTGAGTATGTAATAGTGTTATAATAGAATGTTATAATTAATTAAGTAATCATACCTAAATTTATAATGTAATGTTTATAATTAATAAAATTTTAATCATTTAATAAGTTTATGTAAATTAGTAAATTAATTACTAATATTTATAATATAATGTCATAATCAATAAGTAAAATAATTATGTAATGTTATATTAATTTGATCATACTAGAATAGTATAATGTATTATAATGAATTAAGTAATCATACTATAAATCTATATTTTAATATTATAATTAATTAAATTTCAAATCATTAATTAATATACTAATGTTTATAATGGAATGTTATAATTGATTAAGTAATCATATTATAAATATATAAGGTAAGTTATAATTAATTAATTTAATCGTTTAAAATAATGTAATAATATAGTAAATTACTATGTTTTAATATAATGTTATAAATTTATGTAATCATTTAAGAGTAACACTACACCACTAACACTTCTCACTAACGCCACATGTCAGCTCACAATTCGTCAATTCACTGGGTGGTCCATTTGTCCAATAATAAGTCCCACCTAACCAAGCCAATCACAAACTCCCACGTGTGGTTAGTAAGAGGGATTAGTCAGAGTGATTAGTGAGGTTAGTATTATTGATTATTAAATATGTAAGCATAATTAAGTAAGTGACATAATTTATGTAAATATAATGTTATAATAATTGAAATAATATTGATTTAATGTAATGCTTAATTAATGTTTATAATGAAATGTTTTAAGGTAATGTTATAATTAATTAAATTTATAATCATTTAATTAAGTATTGTGCTAATTTTATGTATGTAAATTGATAATTACTAAGTTTGAACATAATATCATAACTCATATCAATTAAGTAATCATTTAATTATGTAATGTTATAATTAATTATGTGATCACATTATAATGTAAGTTATAGTAAATTAAGTAATCAGTTATAATCTTTATGTTATGTTATAATTAATTAAAATTTTAACATAATTAAGTAATGTAATAAATAATAATGTAGCAAATTACTAATGTTTATAATGGATGTTATAAATTTATAAACAATTAAGTAATTATTAACTTTGTAATAATTTATTAATTAAGTGATCATAATATAATGTAAGTAATAATGTTATAATTTAATAATAATATTTAACTATAGTAATATTTAATTAATTAAATTATAACTTTAATTAAGAATCATTTGTTTATAATGTAATGATTAATAATGTTTATTAATAATGTTTAATCAATAAATAATCATCTAATTATGTAATGTTATAATTAATTATGTAATCAACTAATCGTACTATAATGAAATAGTGAAATGTTACAATGAATTAAGTGATCATACTATAAGTTAATATAGTATTATAATTTATTTATTTATAATAAAATATTATAATAATAAGTAATCATTTAATTATAGTAATATTACAATTATTACATAACGTACTATAAATTATAATTTAATATTGTAATTAATATAAATTTTTAATCATTTAATTAATTTATGCTAATGTTTATGTAGTAAATTAGTAATTAGTAATTTTATAATATAATGTCATAATCAATTGTATACATTAATTATGTAATGTATAATTAATTATATAATATAAATATATAATATTATAATTTAATGTTATAGTGAATTAAATATAAGTAATCATACTAAATTTTTAATGTAATATTATAATTAATTAAATTTTTAATCATTTAATTAAGTTGTATAATGTTATAATAAAATGTTATAATGATTAAGTAATATATATAAATCTAATATATAATGCTTAATTAATTAAATTATAATTATTAATTAAGTAATATACTAAATGTTATAAATTATAAGTCAATAATTAAGTAGCAATCAATTAATGTAATGCTATAATTAATTATACTAAAATCCATTAAGTAATGTTATAAAATTATAATTAATTAAGTAATCATTTAACTATAATGTAATGTTATAAACTTATAATTGATTAAGTATGATAATTAACTAGTAATTAAATTTATTAATGTTTATCAGTCTATCGTATATAATTAATTAATTGCTAATTTATTATAGATATACTTAGAAATTGATAATTGAAGTAAATAACTAAATATATTATTACTCAATCAAATATACTATTTTATTCAAAAATAATTATTTTAATAACATTAAAAATGCAAATTATTCACTTAATTAATCAAAACTTTAATATTAATGTATTATAATATATTAAAACTTTTAATATGGAGTAATTTATATGTAATAAGTATAATTGTATTCGTATATTTATTTAATTATGTTATTCTAAAAATTTAACTTTTTTTATTTTAAATTATTTTATATGTAAAATAATAGAAACCCTCAATTATTCACATTTCACAAATATTTCATTGTAGTCCAGGTTCCAAACATGTTCTAAAACAAGTTATAAAACATATTCCAAAAATCAGTTCCAAATCGGGTACACTCTATAGGTTCCAAACAGGGTACCTTTTTCACAGGTTCTAGTTCCGGTTCCTCCACACACAAAAACCGGACCCGCATAGTATCGATTCAAAAAAATTGGAACCGAAACCTATGCACACAGTGCCAATTCAGGGTAGGTTCTGGTTTCGATTCTACCTGTTATCTGTGCTCACCCCTACCTTTTGGGTACCATTTTATCTATACAACAAACTTTGGGTATATGTAAATAGTTGCCCCAATTAATTTTATTTCATATGTAATGGGTCCACATCCACCATGAGTGTTCGCCAAAACACAAGTTATTACATAAGTGGAATGATTTCATATAAAGCTTCGCTTGGATCTTGGAACAAAGTGTAGCAAATGGGACAACCTAAGATGCTTTAGCATTATACCCGTGCACACGTGGCCTCGAAAAAGATACAAACCAAATAATCAGATACTAATAAAAAAATCAACGGTTCAGAATGTTGGTATAAGAAATAGGTAATCAAATCGTGGGTTGGAGATTTATATTGAGACCTAAGTAAGTGGAAAAAAATAATTTGATAAAAGTGGGTCCACCCTACTTGTAACAATCATGTTCGGCTGAATAGATGCGAACTCATACACGCAAGTAAAAACCAAATAGTAAGGTCGATTTGTTTCTGATCAAACCGGCGACTTTGTACTGGGATACTGATAATACTACTGACAAACGAGCACAGCACTCCCGCCTGCAAAATTCTTGTTTTAAACACAGAATATTTGAGACAGAAGAAGAGGGAGAGAGGGGAGAGAGAAGAGTTATGGCGTCGGACGTGGCGTGCTGTGGGACGATGTTTTCGGTTTATGTGGTGGTTATAATCGGGTTGGTTGGCTTCGCTGGGTTGATGGCTGGCCTAACACTGGGTTTAATGTCTTTAGGCCTCGTCGACCTTGAAGTACTCATCAAGTCCGGTCGTCCTCAGGATCGTATTCATGCTGGTACTCTCTTTCTCTTACCTTCAATTTGTAACCTGTTGATGAAACTCAAACTTAATTTGGAAATTGTTGATCCCTTTTGTTCTAACAATTTACTTAGCCTCCTGGTTAATTGTCCTTATCATCCGAAATTCAATAAAAATGAATAAACCTTTTATACACCTTGGTTTTGATATGGTGTGGTAAAGTGGGCCACTAAGTTGACTAACTGAGTTATCGGTGGATCATCTTGTGTGTGGTTGGGTTCTAACTCATGACATTCTAACTTATGACAATCTGATTCATGAAGTGATCTGTTTGATTCTTTTTGCAGCTAAAATATTTCCTGTGGTGAAGAATCAGCATCTTCTGCTATGTACTCTTTTGATTGGAAACTCTGTTGCCATGGAGGTAAATTGCTAGGTTCTATGTAGTTTACGAGAGAAATAATTGCTAGTTTTTCTCACTCTTGTTTTCTCTCTCTTCCAAATAGGCTCTTCCCATATTCTTGGACAAGCTTGTGCCTCCATGGGCTGCAATTTTGATATCAGTGACTTTGATTCTCATGTTCGGAGAGGTTACTAATTTTTAAACTGATTAAGCATTATTTCTGTGAAAAGGTATCTCTTCTCTCAAGTACTCTAATCTATCTATGATTTTATTTCTGGGCATAGATAATGCCACAAGCAGTCTGCACCCGTTATGGCCTGACTGTTGGAGCAACAATGGCACCCGTGGTCCGTGTTCTTCTTTGGCTTTTTTTCCCTGTATCTTATCCAATTAGTAAGGTGTGACCGATTCTTAACGTCAATGTTTGTATTTTGTTTTTGTTTTTGTGCACGTTTTGTTTGTTATTGATGAGTTGTTTGGAATTACTTTCGCCATTAAATTGAGTTTTGAGAGGTTGCTTTTCTCTTCTTAATGCATGTATAATTGGAGGTTTTGGATTGGATGTTGGGTAAAGGGCAGGGGGTTCTTTTACGGAGGGCAGAGCTAAAGACTTTTGTGAATTTTCATGGCAATGAGGTATCAAGTTTAACATTTCTTGTTTTTGATCAATTGCGCAAACAGGTTGAGGCATATTCAGATCAAACTATCTTAGCCAAATTTTCTGATGAATCATTGCATATGTACACTTTGTTTTTTAGGCTGGGAAAGGTGGGGATCTAACTCATGATGAGACTACTATCATCGCTGGAGCGCTTGAATTGACTGAAAAGACTGCAAAAGATGCCATGACTCCAATATCAAAGGCATTTTCCCTTGATCTGGATGCAACTCTTAATTTGTGGGTTTTTGGATTCTTGTTCATTCTCTTTTGACTGTTTTATGTGTTCTTCATATGTTCTAATTCTCTGTCATTTTAATTTAGGGATACACTGAATGCAGTAATGGCCATGGGTCATAGTAGAGTGCCAGTTTACTTTGGAAGTCCAACAAATATTATAGGCCTTATTCTGGTAATTTCCTTTCTGTGATAAAATATTCTACTATAGTTTATTCAAATAATCAAATAAAATAATATTACACCCTACATATATTTTCACTACCTTACATTTACCATATACCCCTAACTCTATACACATAACTTCTATCACTCCTCCTCAAACTGGAGCATATATATCTATCATGCCCAGCTTGTTACAAATATAGGTTACCCTTTTTCCAACTAGAGATTTAGTAAAGAAATCAGCTAGTTGTTTCCTTGTTCTAACATGCTTAGTGAAAATTAATTTCTGTTCAAATTTTTCTTGCACAAAATGACAATCAACTTCTATATGCTTTGTCTGCTCATGAAAAACTGGATTGTTGGCTATATGTATGACTGCTTGGTTATCACACCACAAGTCCATAATCCCTGGATCACCAATTCCAACTTCTATAAAGAGATATCTTGTCCATATAAGCTCATAAGTTACTTGTGCCATAGCTCGGTACTAAGATTCTGCACTTGATCTAGCTACAACAGGTTGTTTCTTACTTTTCCAAGAAATAAGATTCCCTCAAACAAAAACACAAAATCCAGTCACAAAACACCTATCTACAGATGATCTTGCCCAATCTGCATCTGAAAATCCTTCTACTTTACTGTGGCCATGATTACCATAAAGGATCCCACGTCTAGAAGCCCCTTTGAGATATTTCAAAATATGAAGAACCGCATCCCAATGAGGTGTCCTAGGAGATGACATAAACTGACTTACCACACTCACTGAGAAAGCAATATTTGGACAAGTTATTGTAAGATAATTCAACTTTTCAACTATTCGTCTGCATTGCTTTGGATCATCAAACACCTCTCCATCCTCAGCATTCAATTTTATGTTAATAACCATAGGAGTATCACAAGGCTTGGCTCCAATTAGACCTGTTTCAGTCAATAAATCTAACACATACTTGCGTTGAGACAAGACAATCCTTCTCCTACTTCGAGAAACCTCAACTTCCAGAAAATACTTTAAAGAGTCTTAAGTCTTTTATGTGAAATTTGGAAGCCAAAAAGATTTTCAAACTGTGAATACCAACACTATCACTACCAGTGATTATAATGTCATCAACATAAACAACAAGAAGGAGAATACCAGAACTAGATTGCCTATAGAAGATAGAATGATCATAAGCACTTCTGTGCAAACCAAATTCAGTCACTACATCAGTAAATCTCCCAAACCAAGCACGTGGAGATTGTTTCAAACCATATAAAGATTTCCTTAGTTTGCATACCTTTCCAGACTCCCCTTGAGTAACAAACCCTGGTGGTTGATCCATGTAAACCTCCTCAAGAAGATTACCATGAAGAAAGACATTTTTGACATCAAGTTGGTGAAGGAGCCAACTATAGGAAGCTGCAAGAGAAATAAATAACTGAATAGAGGTCATCACAGCAACAGGAGAAAATGTCTCCGAATAATCAATACGATATGTCTGAGCATAACCCTTAGCAACCAACTGAACTTTCAACTGGGCCACAGGCCCATCAGGATTAACCTTCACCGTGAAAACCCACTTACACCCAATGACTTTTTTGTCACCAGGTAAATCAACGAGATCCCATGTACTATTATGCTCAAGAGCCAACATCTCTTCTTCCATAGCCCTTCGCCATCCATCATGAGCAACTGCTTCAGACACTAAACGGGGAACAGACACGGAATCTAAAGAGGCAACAAATGACTTGGAAGATAGAGACAATGAGTTATAAGAAACAAAAAGGGAATAGGATAAGTACAAGAGCGCTTACCTTTACGTAGAGCAATGGGAAGATCTAGGTTAGAAGGAGGAGGAGTTGGCTTCGGGGGTGAGGCAAGCAGTAGGGGCAATGTCTCAGGTGTCTCAGATGTCGATACTGGTGCTAGTGCCGGTGCCACTTGCTGTGGTGGAGGGCGGCGAGAGTATATCTGAGTGACATGAGGACGAGACAGGGGTGAAAAACTATAGTGAGTAATGGTATAAATAAGAAAATCAGCAGTGACCAAAGAAGAAGTTGGAATGGAATCGTCAACATAAGAAGTGGTTTCGAAGAATGAAATATCAGCCGAGACAATATACTTATCTAAAGTAGGAGAGAAACAACGATAGCCTTTTTGATACCGTGGGTAACCCAAGAATATATACTTGAGGGATCTAGGGTCTAATTTGGAAAGGTGAGGGTGAACGTCTTGAACAAAACAAGTACACCCAAAGATTTTGGGAGCGAGGGAGAACAAAGGTTGAGAAGGAAAAAGAATGGAGTAAGGTATTTGGCCAGACAAAATAGATGAAGGCACACGATTAAAAACTTTACTATGAAAGAGAAGTTTACGAGCGACCTCTAATAAATGACGATTTTTTCGTTCAATAACTCCATTTTGCTGAGGCGTCTACACATAAGATGATTGATGAATAATACTCTGGTAGACAAAAAAGAAGAGAGAAAAGAAGAAAAATATTCTTTGGCATTATCACTTCGCAAAATTTGATAGATAAAGCAAATTGGTTTGGCATCTTAGCATAAAAGGCACAAAATATAGAGAATAATTGAGAACAATTTTTCATAAAATATAGCAACGTAACACGTGAAAAATCATCCACAAAAGTATCAAAATATTTATAACTAGATTTAGATGAAACGGGACAAGGACCCCAAATGTCAGAATGTATAACATCAAAATGAGTAATAGCTCGTTTATTTTTTCTAGGACTAAAAGACACTTAATGGTGTTTCCCAAATTGACACGCTTCATAGTTAAGCTGTGACATTGATTGTAAACTAAGACATAACTTCTTCAAGATTGGAAGAGGAGGATGACCAAAACGACCATGGAAGAGAGAGGAAGACAAATCACTGATACATGCAACATGTGGCGGCACTAGAATAGAGATGTCATCAAGCACATACAAGCCACCTGAGACAAGGCCCCTATCAATAATCTGCTTCGTCCTAAGATCCTAAAAGATACAATGAGTAGGGAAAAAGTAAACACCACAATCAAACGCAATAGTGATTTGACTAACAAATAAAAGATTAAAGAAAAAGTGAGGAAGACACATAACAGAGGAGAGAGACATAGATTTGGTGGGATTAGTAGTACCACAACCCATAATCGGTACAGTAGACCCATTAGCTAAAGTAACAGAAGACAAATCAAAAGAAGGTGTAAATGAGGAGAGAATACCTGTATCACCTGTCATATGGTGCGTAGTACCAGATTCAATGACTCAATTACGACTAGAAGTAGATACACAAGGTTTTGGATTACCTAGCTGAGTTAATGTAGCAGCAGTTAGTAGAATGGATGACTGGGGGCCAGCAAGCTGAGTGAGGCGAGCATACTCATTTGCAGATATAGTAACCTGTGAAGGAGTACGTAAAATATCATCTTGAGCGGCACCATGAGCATATTTCTGAGTGCTCGACATAGTTGGAGGTTTTCCATGTAACTTCCAACAATTCCTTTTGACATGACCTTCAGCACCACAATGGAAGCAAGTACGAGGACTATTACCATTGCCACGAGTACCCCTGATATCCCGATTAGCACCTTTGTTGCCTCTACTACTATTAGACTTCATGCTATCAAGAGCCGCATGATCTGGAGCAAAATTCTAAAGATTCTCCCTGTCTTTAGATGCTCCTCTATCTTCCCCATTACTAACCTGAAGAAGATGAGCATAAACCTTCGTTAGGGAAGGAAGTTTGTTGCTATTAAGGAGTTGTGTCTGAACTATCTCATATTCTGGTCTCAGCTCAGCTAGAAAACATTGCACCACCACTTGCTCTTCTTGTTCTTTCACTTGCACAACATCTGCAGTCACAGGGAATATAGCTCGTTTTTCCTAAAAGGCTTGCTTCACCTCTGTATAGTATTCAAGTAATGTTTTCTCTTGCATATTTGCCCGATAAATCCGCAATAACAGCTCATGAACATGAGACAAGTCCTGTTTACTAGCATACAGAAACTCTAGATACTCCCATAACTCTTTAACTATATCACAATGATCAGTAACATCATCCACTGTGGAATCCAGAGTATTCTGGATCTGATTAAACAATTTATCATCCTCCATGAGCCATTTCTTCTGAATTCTCCTAACACACTCTAATTTCTTATCACTACCCTCTGGTTGCTTATCACTCTCTGATTGTGGAAGTGAATCCGTAGGTGGATCCTCAGTCAAATGATCCCTCATGTCAATGCTAGAAACATATCTCCTAATAGTTCGTCTACATTGAGCATAATTCTGCTTTCCCGGTAACTTCCTATCAGTAATCTTTACAGATGAGTGGACTGAAATTTTAATCACCACCTGTTTACCTTCCACTGCCATAGCTTAATCAAATCAACAATGATTCTCTACTAAGCTCACAGACAAGATCACCTCTAATCACCAATATCCAGCAAACCCAAATCACCAATTCACAACAAATTTACGACTCAAATCCAACACCATAACTAGAACAATTATAAATAAACATAAAAAAAAGGAACACAATAACCAGAAACTGTAGAATAATAAAAAATAATCACCAACTGGAAACCACAATCAGAAAACAGGAGACGCGACAAACTTAGTCATCGGAAAAAGTAACAACCTTGAACAGTGTCTCGTGAACAGTATCACGTAAACAGTGTTGCGTGAACAGTGCCTTCGGGGCCACCAGAACAAAACCCTAAGATTGGTGCTATGATACCATGTGATACAATATTCTACTGGAGTTTATTCAAATAATCAAATAAAATAATATTACATCCTATATATATTTTCACTATCTTACATTTACACATATACCCCTAACTCTATACACAACTTCTATTACTTTCTTCTAGTACATGAGACAATAGTTTTGTGGATTGTTTGTAGTGTGGATACTTCACATTCTTTCTTCAACTACTTTGATTTTGGTTATCATGGTCACGTTTTCTGTTATTCTTAATTGATTGGGAGAAAATGTTACCATAAGATTTTTGTAGTTCTTCTTTATTTTCATAATCTAGAAGATGTACATTTCCTTAAATACAAGGGTGGATGATATATGAGTTAGGCCTATGTACTTTCAGAATTATTCTTTTAAATACTGAAATCGAATAGTTTGATTTATTATCAGAGGTATGGATGCCTGGACTTTTCCCTTATTTCACCTTTTCTTTTTCTGTTCTCTTCCTTGGCCTTTTTGTTCTACAACTTAAAGCTCAAGTTATTTTTCATAGTTGCTCTGTGCTGTTAATCATTATGTCATGCTCGCTACATGATTCATAGCAACTAATTTCTTCATGTTTTTCAAGTTTGCCATCAAACACAATTCTTTGTAACCCTAACCAAATCTCAAACCCTCCTTTTATGTTATGCATATGTAATATAAATGATGTAGATCTTATGATCTCTTTCTTCATGATATTTAGTTGAACTCACTAGTTTCATCTGTAATTTGGGCAGGTTAAAAATCTCTTAACAGTCGATCACAGAGATGGAGTTTCTCTGAGAAAAATGATCTTAAGAAAAATACCTAGGTATGATAATTTTTTATTTTCTCTTGAAGAGAACTATATGTATAGAGCTAAGTGATATTATTTCTCTCTCCCATTCATCCCACAGGGTGTCAGAAGATATGCCTCTGTATGATATTCTAAATGAATTTCAGAAGGGTCATAGCCACATTGCTGTCGTATATAAGGTTTTAAACGGGAAAAAAGAGGGTGAACAGTTTAAGGACAGCTGTAAGAAGCCAAGAGGACAACCTGAGAAATCAATGAAAAAAGGTGAGGATGTTGTAATAGCAATATATTATTACTATGTTTGAGTTGCAGGATCCTGACCTAAGTTTCTTTCCTTAAAGTTTCACATTGTATATTGCTACTCGTAGGATTGCACTTATTTTTCAATGAGTAAACATGTGTTCATTTTTCATTTATACCTTATAAGTCATTATTGAAAAGTTACATTAAAAAAATTCCCCTAATGGTTTCAAATTTCTCAGAAATCTTTATGTGACAGCTGTTGCCCTGACCTCATTTTGTGATCATTCCTGATCAGTTCCTGAAAGTGCTGTTCTGTTACTATCATAATTGTGTTTTTCCTTCATCTAGAATATTTTGTTATTTGTATACGTGGCACGTCTAATGTCTGTGATAGGTTGTCCGTTCCAGTGAGGAAAAAGCCTGTAAATTTCACTGTTCTTACTTCTGCAATTGTTGCTTTCATTATGAGTTTCCATTGATTGCTATTGCAAGACTACTTTACCAGTCTTGGTTCCCTAGGTTGCTTGATCTTTTTCTTCAAATTAAATATAACTGGTCTTTGGTTGAATTCTCAGTTGACAGTGAGGATAATGCTTCTACCCAACATTTGGGGAATAAATTGGAATCAACAAAGAAAAGTCCACCAGCTGCTTATGCCTTTAAGAAACGACATAGAGGTTGTTCTTTTTGCATTCTGGACATTGTGAATGCTCCTATTCCTGAGTTCCCAGCCAATGAGGAGGTTGTAGGTGTTATTACCATGGAGGATGTCATTGAAGAACTTCTTCAGGTAAATCTAAGACTGAAATACATTATGGCCATGTGTTCAAGTGAGAGTTTATGGACAGACCATTATATAGGCCTTAATATGGGTTTTCTTAACATCTATTCAATGTGTTAATAATGATGATATTACGCCTCTTCCCTGAGATATGGGACTCCTAGCAGGGAACTATTACTTCCAATTTACTGCAAGAAACATGCTTAGGCAGTGTACTGGAGTTTTACATTTTTATTGACTGATTATGTGAAAAAGTAGTCTGTCTGAAAATGTTGGTATAATGACTATAACTGCAGTTGAAATTTTTACTTATAGAGTTGTTGTTGCTCTGTTCTTTTAGTTTTAGTTTGTCTGTGCTGATCTATATTTCAAATTTTTGCGTATGTCAGGAGGAGATACTGGATGAAACTGATGAGTATGTCAATATCCACAATAGGTAAAATTTGATTCTTCTATCTCCATCTGGTTCTACTGCTGTGTATTGTTGTATTTGGAGCCTGCTGGTGCTGGTTAACCAAGGTGCTGTTTTCTGTTACAAGTTTTGTTTGTGTCCATGAAAGATGGAAAGCCATGGTTGTTTGGCATCATCTTATTTGTTTCACTGTCTAATATTGCAAGCACGACATGGCAAGGCTTCATCCATCCTATTGCTAAGCAGGATGATAGAACTGCTGATTTCTTCCTCCATTTTTAAATGGATTTAGAACCCTTAAGACTTGTTGATTCACTATGTTGTATGGAATAGCAGTTGAACCATGCAGGTACACGTCTCATGAATGCACTAACCTAGTGGTTCTTGTGAATCCAGGATAAAAGTTAATATGCATGCGTCTCAAGAAAAGGCTCCTGATTCAGATTTGTCACAACCATCATTCAATGGCTCGTCTGCCATACGGAGCTCCAACCCAACATCACCAACACCCATGGGTTTCACTGTCACTCAGAACTCCTCAGTCTCTCCTTCCTTGGTGGCCTCCACTCCAACTCTCTCAATCTCTAGCAATACTTCAGTCACAGGTTCACCCACCCCAACACATCATGTTTTAAAGGAGACTTGTTAAAGTATAGATGAAAATTTGGGGTTTTCTCATGCTTAGTCTTGATATG
Source organism: Pistacia vera (assembly GCF_008641045.1). Taxonomy (NCBI): domain Eukaryota; kingdom Viridiplantae; phylum Streptophyta; class Magnoliopsida; order Sapindales; family Anacardiaceae; genus Pistacia; species Pistacia vera. Next base: position 60,007 of record NW_022195360.1, on the reverse strand, counting down.
ATAAGTAAGGATATGAACCCTATAATGGAGTTACATAACCCTCAATATACCTGGAAAATTAGGTAGAATGCAGCAAAAGGATATGGTGTTCTTATGTAGAAAGGGGTGCTTTTCTTGTCAGATGTGATGAAAATGAAATTTCCACGGTTTCTACTGTAGGTTGATGTAAAATTATTAAGTGAATGAAATTTTCAGTTCATTTATTGCAGAAGAATTCACATTCCAAAAGGATTAATGATGTCACTGAAGAGAAAAGATGCAGTCATGATTAGCAAACTGTATGAGAAGAAAGGGGTGTAAAACTGTTTCTTTTTTGGTGTACACTGTACATGTAGAGGCAGTATGGAGGCAATGAGACAAAGAAGATAACTAATTTACACGCAACCAAATTAGATATGGAATAGCACAAAAGTATCTGCACCAGATATTTGAAAACTAGAGACTACTGGTGTGCAAGGATTTTAATAGATTTTGGACTCCAATTTGTTTCCTCCCATAGACATGGCAAGACGCAAGATCCTCAATGAATGACTCCAAAATGTGGACTTGTAAAACTATTCTGTGTTCTTATAAATTTGCTAAAACATGACAATATCCCCAACTTAAAACTAAAAGAAATAATTTGCTAGAGGAAGTAAAGCGACTGCAATATTCTGGGGTTCGCAGTAAAATCGGCTTGAAAAAGCTTTTTCCTTAAACATGTTTCCAACGGTTGTACTAATCAATCAATGGATGCCTATAATTTCTTTTTTCCCTTAAAGTTTATGTAAAAAAAGAGAAGAAGAGGAAAACTAGGAGTAAACCACTGGCGGATCTTTTTCTTACGGGCATGCCAAAATCTTTTTCTCATTTCACATTTCATAGCAACTACCACTGGCGCATTATGCGCAGTCACATGCATGTATAAAACATCAGACGGCCCATCTATTGAGTAAGCACTAAGCAGTAAGCAGTGCACGCCCTCTAGCAGAAATTCGGTACTATTATGCCTAAAAAAAGTCAGGTTAATGTGGACTCTTATCAGCAAGAGTCAATCAGAATTCAGAGAGGATTTATGTCATCTAGACGTTTGCCACATCGCGCAATGATGGAAAAGGTATAATTCTCGTTAGTGCAGTAGGTGAATGTCATGCTTATAAGTGGCTAGAAATCGTCCATATGCCCAAGCCTTACATAATTTAAGGTTATTTCTCGTGCAAATAACCAATGAGAAGCGGGTTAGAAATTGTACTCCACTTAACAAATTACAGGCTTATGATTATTACCTTAAATCCTCCCACTATAAATAGAGAGATACTCTCTCATTTAAGAGATTAGTTTATCTTAGTCTTAAACAACATGCACACTCTCTCTCTATTTTCTCTCTAGATTATAACTCAACTCATTATATGCGACCTAACCATAACCTTTTATTAATACAATTACAATGAACGTAAAAATTGCTTTTGAGTATCTGAATCACTTTAAAAATTGTCTTTTATTTACTCTCTTGCTATACATTTCCATATCTGTAATCTCTAAACCCGTTTAACATTTTACACACGTATGAGTCGCATAACGTTGATGTTCAAAACCGAAATTTTCGCAGCTGGTCCTTCCCACTCAAAGTGCCTTTTCTACAACATCTGTCTCACACTCACCCATGCTCACTGATTTGTCCACGCTATACCTCTATATTATCTCAACTCTTAACTTAACCCTTCTCTGATCTCTCTTCTCAGCTCTCCTCCTTTTTGTCTTTTTTTTTTTTTTTTTTTTTTTAAAAAATTTGAATTCGGTAGGTGCCAGCCACTGGCCAGTACAATTATACTATACTATCCCAGTTGATAGCTCAACTAATATTTAGCGTGTTAACCAATCTGTGCACTCCAAATTTCTTGCTTTCCAAGTGTGGTTGTCTTGATGAGATTGAGATTTTCTTCTTTGCTTTTTTTCCAGATTATAACTTCTCCCCTTTAACCTTTTCATTATTTTGTTGTATATACATTATTATTCGTTTCTCATAGATCTATCTCCTCGCTACTCATTTTTAAATTTTTAGTACTGTATTTCGTATTCGATGCGTTTTGTTTGATTACTTCTTTCGAAGAAGAAGATTGATTGCTGAGAAATGGCTATAGCTCGGTTAGCTCGATTGGGCCGCCAAGCAAAACGACCGCATGGATTGTGCATAAAGATGAGTGCAGTTGCAATCTTGGGCCTTTGCTTCATATTCGTTTGGTCTATGTTCTCTTCTCCTGCAAATTCAGTAACCTCTCAAAGGGAAAGCTTTGATGACATCTCTGAACCCGTCGCAGCTAATACAAAGGTAACCAATTCTTGGATTCAATCTCAAGAAAAGAGACCACAAAAGCATAATCAAGAAGAAGACAAAAAGGCCAAACTTGAATCCGATTTGGAAAAGAAAGATGAGAAAAAGGTTAATGGATCTGTTTCTGTATCTGTTCATAAACATGAATCTAAGAAAAAGAACGAAAAAGATGCGAAGAAAGTCAAGCATAATGTAAAGTCACCAAATGAGGAAACAAATGAGAAAACTGAGATTGATGATTTAGAAAATGAAAACGATGAGGAACTAGAAGAAGGACTAGTAGTGGATGGTAAGGAAGAAGAATTTAATAGTGAAGGTGAAGTGATTGTGGATACAGAAGGTAATGATAATTTAATTCAGCAAGAGAATGAAGAATCTGTGGAGAAGGTTGAAGGTGAGAGTGGTGGATCAACAAGTACTGGAAAAAAGAGGAAGATAAAGGGTCCTGTTTTTTATCCCAAATCACATTATAGTTGGAAATTATGTAGCACAAGGAGCAAGCAGAATTACATTCCTTGTATTGACATTGAAAGTGGTACTGCAAAGTTTCTGAGTCATCGGCATAGAGAGAGGAGTTGCCCCAGATCTCCTCCTATTTGCCTTGTTCCACTTCCTCATGCTGGTTATGGACCTCCAGTGCCCTGGCCTGACAGCAAATCAAAGGTGTATAAAAGGGTTTATTCTTTTTTATTGAATTTTGGATAGATTTTGATTGATGTCCTGATCTGGCAGTGTGTTACTCTTTCTGCAGATATTGTATAAGAACGTGGCGCATCCAAAACTTGCTGCATATATTAAGAAACATAATTGGTTGGTGGAGGATGGAGAGCATCTTACATTTCCCCAGAATCAATCTGAATTCAAGGGTGGAGTGCTTCACTATCTAGAATCCATTGAAGAGGTGCATTTTTCTTATTCGTGAACCAAAAGTTGAATCAATAAATTTTCTGTTTGAGCCCCTATACAGAGATAACGATATAAAAGCTATTAAACTAACAAAAGAATTTGAATAGACAAGCTTTTTCCCTCTTCAATATGATAATATTCCATTTTTACCATGCCAAAGGTCACGTAAGCCTTTCAATCTTTCTCAGTTCAATACAAAAGTTTTAACGCTATATGTTTCTCAAGTTTACTTTCTTTCTTTCCTTCTTCTTTTAATTTAACCTCCTTTTTCTAAATCATGTACCTCATATGTGGGAGGGAACTGATGACCCATGGTGAAGATTACTAATTCTAAAGCTCACCAATTGTACCACTCTGTAAATTTGTATAGCTCATCTCTGCTCCTTCAATATCATACCTATGTCAACTCACCATGCCATCTGTAGCACCATAAAATACATGATCCGTTCTGTGTAAGATTGGTGCCTATATAAGCAACAATCAGGAAGTTGCAAACGAACTTTGTGTCTGAATTATCTTAAGAGGAAAAACAAAAAGAGTGGATGTAAATACTTTTAATAGTATATATAAGTATGTTAAATTATTTAGGATATAACATAATTTCTTGTATTTTGTGTGTTATAGTTGCTTAATCAATAATTCAGTTCTTTTTTAGTTTGATTTGCCCATATTGAAAAACCCCATTACTACACTTGGCTGTTGACACTATATTTGCAGCCGCCTACATTTGTATATATCATTTTCTTTTTTTACTTTTAATTGTTTATAACCATTGTGCTCCCAGCTAACTACCAATTAACTGTAACCACAAATTCGTGTTATTGATTGTTTAAGACTTTAAATCCTTACCTTATTTAGCATTTTGAATTTTGATTGTATTTGATAGATGGTACCAGATATTGAGTGGGGAAAGAATATCCGTGTAGTTCTGGACATGGGTTGCGGAGATGAAAGCTTTGTGGCATCTCTCCTTGATAAGGAGGTGCTAACATTGTCCCTTGGCTTGAAGGATGACCTAGTTGACCTAGCACAAGTTTCTCTTGAGCGTGGATTTCCGACAGTTGTTAGCCCTTTTGGGAGTAGAAGGCTTCCTTTCCCCAGTGGTGTTTTTGATGCTATTCACTGTGGCGGATGTAGCATATCTTGGCACTCTAATGGTTTGTGCTTCCAATCCTCTTTCCTTCTTTTTATGTTATTATTAAAATAACATCTATTCTAATTCACATTTCAGTAAGATCAGTGTAATTGTTTTCTTCCACATTCAGGTGGAAAGCTTCTTCTGGAGATGAATAGGATTTTAAGGCCTGGTGGATACTTTATTTTGTCAACTAAACATGACAGCATTGAGGAAGAAGAAGGTTTGGCCTCTGTATGTCTTTTTAGTTTTGGAGCTAATGATGTTGGATACAAAACATGCAAATTCATGAGACATGAACTAGACCTGAAGTGCACTATTTTCCTCCTTAGGATTGATTTCCATAGTCCAGCTGAGGCTATTCGCTTTATTATATTGTTTATTTCTCCCTAGCTCTTTAAAAGTACTTGGAAGGTTTATTTTTTTTCCATCTCAGTCATCTTTATTGACTGGATGGCTATTATTACCATTGGCATGTGACATGCTGATAGGTTGACATGTATATTACTATATTCTATTAAACACCCTTCAAACCTTCACAGACTTGAATTAAAAATGTATGTTTTTACAGAGTTGAATGCTGGACTAGTTTCAACTCTAACTATTCACTGATAAGAAGCACTAAGATTGGCATCCCTTGATGTGCACATTTTAGCTATCTCAACCTATGTATACATGGTGGGTTTTGATGCCCCAGGATCACATCTGCGAGTAGAGCAGTTCATAGTGATTGTCAAGTTAAAGGGAAGATGACTATATACTTCTTGTTGCAATGGCAGAGAACTATTTTTAAAATCTTGCTGTGTGAATATAAGTGTAACCTTTACTAGTCTTGAATTGCTGTTTGCATTTAGCTATATACATCTCATCTCACATGCCAATGTGCAATGAAGTTTCTTCTGACCATATGTACAGAACAACTGTCTAGTCTATTTGCTGGTGCTGCAGTTCTAATAGAAGAAAACTCACATATTCTATCTTGTTTGATATGCTACTTTTTTTTTTTTCAGCCATGACCGCATTGACTGCATCTATCTGTTGGAATATTCTGGCGCATAAAACTGATGAAGTGAGTGAAGTGGGAGTTAAAATATACCAGAAACCCGAATCAAATGATATATATGAGCTGAGAAGAAAGAAAAATCCTCCTCTATGCAAGGAAAACGAAAACCCAGATGCAGCATGGTAGATCAAGATGAGCTTATTTTACAAAATTAATCTTTTTGTCTATGAATTTGTCATCCTATATTTTCTCTGGTAATGTTGCACATATGGTTTAAAATAAGTCAAGTTCACTGTCAGTGCATTAAGCTTAAGTTTTTTTCTTTTCATTAAATAGGAACAAGAGTCAAATTTGATATGAGGTTGATCAACGAAATTTTACAACAACACTTCCACATGATATATAAGTGAATTAGTATCTAGCTTCAGGCAGCCAAAGTGAACGATAATCCAGTGGTGGAATCAATTTTTTTCAACAAGGCTGTACCTTCTGCTAGCGAAGGTCAATTTGAGTTTCTACTTCAAGGATTATTGACTCTATAACTTTGCTTTAATTTGTAAGATATAACTTGAAGATAAGCTCTCAAAACACTCAAATTTTCATCAAACCAAAGAATTTAGTTTTTACTTACAATTTTTTAGTGTCACCATACAAGAATGTTGATCCTTAGATGAGTCTGATGCAAAATATCATTGTTTTGATTTTGTGCCACTTTACTTAATGACTGCAACTTTTTTTCTCTTAACAGGTATGTGCCTATGAAGAATTGTTTGCACACCATTCCATCTTCAATTGAACAACATGGAGCAGAGTGGCCTGAAGAATGGCCCAAGAGACTTGAAACGTATCCTGACTGGTTGAATGATAAAGAAAAATTGATTGCTGATACAAACCACTGGAAAGCTATTACTGATAAGTCCTATCTCACAGGAATGGGTATTGATTGGTCAAACATCCGGAATGTGATGGACATGAAAGCCATCTATGGAGGGTAGGCAAACTTTCAACCGAGTAATTTATATTCTTTGAAACTGCATAGTGCTTATTTATATAATCCATTATTTAAGTAGTAGTGTCCAAGAGCAGGATGAACAGTACATGCTATCTCTTTGATTAAGAGTAGTAGTCTTGCTCTCTCTCTCTCTCTCTCTCTCTCTTCTGATTTTCACCATCTGTTTTCATTACAAATACACTAAAATATGTTAAGAAATGGAATCCTTATGTTCATGGTAAAATGCAGATTTGCTGCAGCTCTTACACAACAAAAAGTTTGGGTGATGAATGTGGTCCCTGTCCATGCTCCAGACACACTTCCTGTTATTTATGATCGTGGTCTTGTTGGAGTCTACCATGATTGGTGCGAGTCTTTTGGGACTTATCCAAGATCTTATGACCTTTTGCATGCTGATCATTTGTTCTCACGGCTTAAGAATAGGTTAAAGTTCTTTCTAGTTCTGGCTTTGTGATAATGAGCTTTTAGCCCTCTCTAGATTTCTCTGTCTAAGCATCGTAACTTTGCTTTTTCTCTTGGCATTAGAAGTTTACTGATCCTTGCTGCCTGTTCTAAGTTCTAAACTTGTATATTACTTTGCAGCTGTAAGCAACCCGTGTCAATTGTTGTTGAGATGGATCGTTTATTACGACCTGGAGGTTGGGCAATTTTACGTGATAAGGTTGAGATATTGGATCCACTAGAGGGTATATTGAGAAGCATGCACTGGGAGATTCGAATGACTTATGCTCAGAATAAGGAGGGCATCTTATGTGCACAAAAAACATCGTGGCGGCCTTGAATGATTCTGCCTGGTTTACCTGTAAATAGAATGACTGCAAATTAGACAGAGATTACTCCCTTTCCCACTTTTACAGAGGCTCTGGGTGAAGGCAGGCGTAGCTGTTCCCTGTGTAGCATAACAAACAATACTGATTCTTCAAAATTTGTGAGGTACATGTGAAATCATTCGCCATTTTTAGCATGACGACTAGTAATGATTTTCAAGTTTCATGCGGATTTCGTATGAAGAACTGCTTGATTTTTATTTTTGGTCAAGTAAATAAATTTATAAAAAAAAGAGGGGAAAGGATATACAAAGGCTTAAACAAAAGGCGGCCAACCTATATCGGGACATGTCCTGAGATAGGGATCAAAAGTAAGCAAGCCGATTCACGGCCAAGAAAATCCTCTTGTGGTCCTATCTTAATCTCACCAAGAAGGATAAGGATACAAGAGGAGTATACAAAACTATATTCAAAGGAACTCAGACTACCACAGGACACCCTTTGGGTTAGGGGAACAAACAAAAGATAAACAATCAGGGAAAACAAAGAAAATACAACCAATATAACGGAACAAATCTTCACCCATCAAGGAGGAAATCAAGCACAACCAAACTTTAAAAAGCATCGTTATATTTGATTTTGACACTAACGATTTGCATATGTAAAGTGTTAAGTTGTTCTTAGAAGTTATACGTGAATGATCAAATAATCTAATGCAAAGACTGAATAATAAATGAAAAACGATTTTTAAAATTGTTCAGATGTTTAACGCAAGTCCTACGTCCACTGTTCTTTTATATATAAGAGATTACAAGAAGTTGCATATAACGAACAGCAAGTAGAGGTACAATAACTAATTATTCAGATATAATATCAAGTTAATCTCTTTCTCGTAAGTTTTCTTTGCTTTGAGAATATAGATTACAATCAAAATGTGAGTTTTTTGTCTTCGAATCCCGAAAATGAGAGGAGGAGTTCTTTACTTATAGTAGAGGAATTCAAGGTAATGATTACACATCTGCAAGTGGGTAGGTGTCTTGTAAGTATTTCCTTACCTTTCATTGGTTGATAATTTGGGAGATATCCTCAAATTATCTAGGATTTGAACATGTGTGCGACTTCTATTCACTTATAGACAAAACTTGAATCTGCCAAGTTGATGACATGCGTATTCTTTCTGTCTTGGGGCGACGTGACAGCTTCTGGACGGTACAAAATCTTCCTGAACTCTGATTGGAGCTAACTGATGTAAGCTTACGTCAACTCTGATTTTTTAGATATAACAATTCGTACTCATCAAATCACCAATGGGGATAGAATCATGGGAAATGGCTTTGAAAATGCTTGAGTTGGTTATGAAAGGAATTCAATTATATAATTTTGATGTGTAGATTGTGTGCAAATCACGAACTGATTTCATTTACATTTTCGTGACATAAAGGTGAAAATTTCATCAGGCGACTGATCTTAAAGGGAGATCTAAAATTGATTCGAGGCCCAGCCCAAAATCCTAAGGCCGCAGACCCATCATTTGAATTGAGCCCAATTTCTATACATACCAAACCCGCCGTCGTCTTCCGCCTCTTCGCCAGCCATTCTCTGCTTCTCTATTGCACTCCACTATGAACTTCACCTAAACAGCATTCCCTAAACCCCAAGATCAAACTCCAAAACCCCAACATGTCCTCTTCCTCAATACGTAGTCGCCTCACAGTTTTGGCTCTCCTTTCTGCCACCACCTTCTATTTCGTCTACAAATCTCGCCGCCTCAACAAACTTCTCAATCTCTCTTTAAACCTCAAAAAGCCTAGCCTTAAAAAGGGAAAGCTCCTTTTCATTTCACAAACTGGCACGTCGAGAACCCTAGCTCGCGGTCTGCACTCTCTCCTAACCTCTCAGAACTTCCCGTTCGACCTCGTTGATGCACAGAACTACGAGCCTGAAGACTTACCCAAAGAAACCCTGATCATAATTGTTGCTTCAACTTGGGAAGACGGAAAGCCTCCAGAAGCAGCTAAGTTTTTCACCAATTGGCTGGCTGAAAGCGCAAATGACTTTAGAGTGGGTTCTTTGCTGCTCTCGCAATGTAAGTTTGCGGTTTTTGGTGTTGGAAGTAAAGCTTATGAAAAATCGTTCAATTTGGTGGCGAAAGATTTGTCTACGAAATTGAGAGAATTGGGTGCGGCTGAGATTTTACCGGTTGTTGAGGGTGACGTGGATGGTGGTGAATTGGATGTTCTTTTTGATGATTGGAGTAAAAGAGTGGTTGGGGTTTTGAAAGGGGGTGATCAAGTAAGGAATGGCAACGTTGAGAGTGCCGTGGGAATGGAAAGTGAGGATGATGATCTTTATGATGATGAGGAGGAGGAGGAGGAGGAGGAGGAAGTCCTATCAGAGGTGGTTGATCTTGAGGATATTGCGGGTAAAGCGCCCTCCAGGAGGTCGGTAAATGTGGCTGAAACTAATGGAACAGTCAAGAATGGCAAGAGAGATATGGTCACTCCGGTTATTAGAGCCAGTTTAGAGAAGCAGGTATTCCTTGTAGTGTACTCTGTTGTTAGGACGATTTGAAATGGACTTTATATACTTCATTGCATTTTGAATTCTGAATTTTTTTTATTGATAAGAACATTCTTTCATGTAAAGAAAAACCATATGTACTTTAGGTTCCGCAACCTGTTACCAAAAGTAGTGATAGCTGGTGAGTTACAATTTTGATAGACACTAGTCCTGTGAACTCCCATCTATTTGTAAAATAGATAAATGTGATGATTAGTTGCTATAGCCCAGAGAATTTATACACAATAAAGAAGGTCTATTTTGCTTCTGATAAACGGTTAACAGCATTAGTTTCAACTCTTGTTTTGATTGGATAAAATTGGGCTCTTTGTATCACTTTCTATTTATGATTTTGGCTTTTGATATGACTGTTTCCTTTCTTGGGATGCGATCACAGGGATATAAAATTATCGGTTCACATAGCGGTGTAAAAATCTGCCGATGGACCAAGTCACAACTTAGAGGCCGTGGAGGTTGCTACAAGCACTCATTTTATGGCATAGAGAGCCATAGGTGATTATGAAGTTTTTATGCTTTTATTAAGCTCTGTCTCTGTTTATTGCTGTATTTATTGGTGATAATTTCATTTTCCTCCAGAATGTCAAGTAATTTGCTAATTCTTAGCTGTATTTACTTAGTCAGAATTTAAGAAACAAATACCTTGTCTTCCCCTTTTCTTCTCCTGGATATAGTTGTTTGACACCTTTAGAGATTAGAAGTTTGACACTTGGTGATATCAGAGTTCTTTTTTTTTTGGGTGGGTGGAGGCTCAGGAGTTAATAGGAAAGTTTGAACCTGTCCACAAACTCTCACACTCACACCCACACACAAATGAGAAAGGAGGAACTATATCATGGAGGGATGGACAATTTGTGGGAAAATCTGTGCATTTTTTTGAAAGCGTATCCTCTCCCACCTGCATCAAGAGGAAGAAGCTTGGATGGACATAGTCCTTTTTCTTCTGAGTTTTCTCTTACTTATAATCTTCATTCTGCCAAAACTTATGATTTACTTAATATTGATCAATTATCAAATGAAACAGATGCATGGAAGCTACCCCCAGTTTGGCATGTGCCAACAAATGTGTTTTCTGCTGGAGGCATCATACAAATCCTGTTGGGAAGAGTTGGCAGTGGAAGATGGATGACCCACTAGAGATTGTAAATTCAGCAATAGACCTTCACACGAAGATGATTAAGCAAATGAAAGGAGTTCCTGGTAATTATTATGTGTCTGCACCTTTTTCTTGTAAGTCCAATATGCTTGTTTCTACTTGATTATTCATGTGTAATGGTGAGTCTTCCCATGGAAAGAAAAAATTGCATCAATAATGGTATTTGCATTGCATCTCCCAATCTCCCATTTCCATTGAACACCATGAATTGGTCTGATTCCAGCACGTGTGAGTCAATAATGCAAACCAGTGGTTTTGAAGGTAAAGATAAAGATTGAATTTACCAGGTGTGAAAATTGGGGGTGGTGCAAATATTGGGGTTTAAATATCAATTCTGAATATTTTTCTACAGTTCAATAGATGGCCAACCTAGTTGTTGAGATAGTTTAACCTTTAATGATGTCCTAGTAATTTCTTGACAAATAATGACCAATCATAACTTCGTTTTGACTTTTAATTTTTAAATGCTGGAACCAGAGTGAGCTTATAAATGTGCTGGATTTAACTTCTTAGGTGGGTCAAAATATGATATCGCCTGTTTGCCAATGTTTTCTCGGATTTTGGTGGTGTCTGCTTTAGCATATGATTTACTGATATGCTTAACATGGAACACTCAAGCTACCTTTACTTTCATTTGTTGGAGTTGCGAAAGCGGCATACTTATGTCTGCATATAACATTTCATGGGGAAAGAAATTAATGTTCATAATTCCTTACTACTAATTGTTATGTCTGCAAGGTGGTTTGTACATGTTTAGGGTTTATTGGAGATTTTTGAAAGGATAATTCACATCATTGGCCTATCCATTGCAATTGATTAGAAAATTTTATGAATGTAGGCGTTACAATGGAGCGGTTAAATGAAGGCCTTACTCCTAGGCATTGTGCCTTATCACTTGTTGGTGAACCAATTATGTATCCAGAGATCAACTCACTTGTTGATGAGCTGCACGGAAGGCGGATTTCTACATTTCTTGTAACAAATGCACAGTTCCCTGACAAGATTAAAGATCTGAGGCCTGTCACGCAGGTCTGTGAGTTCATTTTCTGGAAGAAAACTAAATCCTGTGCGTGGAAAACTGCTTCAAATCTAATCATTGATAGTGAACCTATTTGACTTCTTTGGAACATGCAGTTATATGTGAGTGTAGATGCTGCAACAAAGGAAAGCTTGAAGGCAATTGACAGACCACTCTTTGGGGACTTCTGGGAGAGATTTATTGTAAGTAAATTAGATATATTGATATACTCTTTATTTTAGTGTGTTCTGAAAGAGTGAATTTGTGAATATCTTGGAGAAATAGACCACTGTGGAACTGGAAAGCAAAGTATATGATAATTTAAACTGTAACTAGCCAATTTTTGGTACAACAATCATTGAATATCTTATGGCTTACTTTTTCATCAAAGTTTTTCCAGATCATCATGAGTCTTTTTTATGTGTGGGTGTCATGGGAAAACCAACATGGCAAATGGTTGATGAGATGTTGGTATGAATTCAGCACCTCAGGGATTACTTATCACATTGTTTTTTCTTATATTGCCAGGATTCCTTGAAAGCTTTGAAAGATAAACAGCAGCGAACAGTTTATCGCTTGACACTGGTCAAAGGGTGGAACACAGAAGAAGTCGATGCTTATTTTAAACTCTTTAGCATTGGACATCCTGATTTTGTTGAAATCAAAGGCGTTACATACTGTGGATCGTAAGCTTTTTAATCCTGTCATGTTTTATATTGGCGATGCTGTTCTTGCATAATCTTGAGGAATTTCTTACAGGTCTGCTACATCGAAGTTGACAATGGAGAATGTTCCTTGGCATTCTGATGTGAAAGCCTTTTCAGAGGCTTTGGCTTTAAAAAGCGAAGGGGAGTATGAGGTTGCATGTGAGCATATCCACTCATGTTGTGTTCTCTTGGCAAAAACTGAGAGGTTCAAGGTCAATGGCCAATGGTTCACATGGATCGACTATGAAAAATTCCATGACCTGGTTGGTAACAGCATCAATTCAAATCTTTAAGAGTCTAGAATTTTATATCATTATTATGTATTATTTTATATTTGAGATGAAAATGCAGGTGGCTTCTGGAAGACATTTCAACAGCAAGGATTACATGGCTGCAACACCATCATGGGCTGTCTATGGAGCTGAGGAAGGTGGATTTGATCCAGATATGTCTCGATATAGGAAGGAGCGACATCACAAATCAAAGCCGTGAACCACGGGTTGGGGATCAAGAATAGATTTTGAATTGTCAAAATTTCAACCCCCCTTTTTTTTTTCAACCACGGGTTGGGGATCAAGAATAGATTTTGAATTGTCAAAATTTCAACCCCCCTTTTTTTTTTCAACCACGGGTTGGGGATCAAGAATAGATTTTGAATTGTCAAAATTTCAACCCCCCTTTTTTTTTTTTCAATATTTTGATTTTTTTTCTTTTTCTTTGTGATTATGAACGGTTTTGTGGTGCCTGGCTATACTCGAGGGTAGAAGTTATTGGGTTGAGATGATTTTTTGACACTATTGTATTAGTTGTAATCACTGTTTTAAAAACTGGATCGGGACTCAGGGCCTTCTCCGAGTCGGGTCACTCTTTTTAATTGTTTCAAGTTTAAAATATAACAAACACACCCTTGATTCATACGAATCAATCCCTAAAGGTTTCAAATCAAGCAAACACACCCTCTGGCCAAATGCAAATCGGCAATGACCTCCCCTTTTTCGGCGACCTTCCACCTTCCCTTACTGTCGAAAACCACCCTCTGAGTTCTGACTTTCTCCGACATTGTCACGCTTCATCTTCAGCTATTGCGTGATGTTTCGTCGTCCACCTTTGCCACGTGATTTTTCTTTCATTTCCCGACGTCGATCGGCCTTCTCCGGCATCGACAGGGTTCCTCAGCCACTGATCTACCTTCTCTCAAGCTCCCTTGCCATCGTTCACGAAGATCCAGTCATCTCACCAAAAAAAGTCATTGCAACCATTGACTTCCACCATCAATCTGCCATTTTCCGGCGATGCCTCTACTTACTAGCTGCTGATTCGCCCTCCCCATCATCCGATCTACCCTTCCTGGTGTGTCGCCGTTGCTTTCCCAATTGATCGTCGATTTGCATTTGGCCAGGGTTGTGTTTGCTAGATTTCAAACCTATAAGGTCTTATGGTATTTATCAGGGGTGTTTTTGTTAGATTTTAAACCTGTCAAACCATCAGTTTAACTTACGGTCCAACCGGTTGGACCAGTTGAACCGTGACGCGGCCATCAGAGCGGGTTGCCCTCCGGTCCGGTTTTTAAAACAATGGTTGTAATCCATCTCTTATAGAGGTAAATTTTGTAATGCTTTACTTTTGAAGTTGTTATAGTGCATTATTCATTGCACATTTTAGGACTCATCGCTACATTTTTGTTCCTATTTTAAAAAACAGAATTCATAAAAATGTTACTAATCAATTTGGCTGCCAATTCTCATTTTTCCCGGTTGTGTTAATGCCTGTTCTTTCTTTAATACACACTCAAATACTCAATTATGTCTCTTTGATTTAATGCCTTTACATACACTCAATTTTATGCCTCTTTGGATTACAAACTGTGGGGGAAAATTTAATTGGGCCTTTAGCTAATTGACCATATCAGCCTCTAGTGGGATGAAACTTTATAAATTTCTATCTCGTTTCTCTTATGTTGCTTCTATCAAAGTCAGATATCTGTTCGAAGATTATGATATGTTGGTTCAAGCAATTGTGCTAAGCATTTCAGGTTTTGTTGGGCGAAAATGTAAGTCGGAATGCCCATCAGATGGCCGTCATTTTCCCAGTGGCAACTGGAGCTCATATTTGCCGGAATCTTGTTGATATCACTATCGTGGATTTAAATATGGTATCAGTGGAGTGTCCTAAGTAATCCTAATTCCAAGAACCAATTACATAAACAAACCTTGACTTATTAGATAGGTCATTCTTTATCAAGAAATGTCTCTTTCTACTATATCACTTTCAGAGTTTCAGTTTCATAAATTTTATACATCCCTACCTTTCACCATTTTGGCTTGTGTTTTACTTGCCCCTTCATCAATGTTTCGTCTTTTTTTTTTTTTATCTGTGTTTTAACTTTTATTATTTGTCCCTTGTTCTTGTCATGAACATCTCCATCTCAATCTTGGGGATAAGTTACTAGCTAAAAGGGAAATTCCAACTTTCTACTTGCTATCTTATTTTTTAGTAGTTTATTGATTTTATTTTTTATTTTTTGGGGGGAGGGGGGTTTTTAAATAACCCTCTTGGATCTCCACAAGATCAATATATATGTTAAATTATTTATAATAAATAAATAAAATGGGTGCAGAAAGAAGAATTTTGTTTATGTTCAATTCAAAGCAGAGACAACGATTTACAACTGTAAAACAGCGTGAAGTTTCTCTTCCAGTCCCAGACTGTCATACTGCTTAAATTTTGGAAGAATCCAGTTAACAACCACTCGTACATTGGCCGTTCCATATATTAAATTAGCCATTGATGTGTATTCAGATTGAGCCACCACGCATTCAGACAAAGAACACAAATATACAACCATAAACTGTGAATTAAACACGTGTCGGTTAAATTAAATAAGGAGAAATGAACTGGAATGGAATCCCTTAGTATTTCTCTCGTCTCGCCAGGTCCTATCATAGCGAGACAAATACAAAGTCATTTCTTATAATTTCCCAATTATATATGTACAGTACAGCGACAGCAGCAGCCTGAGGCTCTGAGAAACTGCAGATATTTATCTACAATTTTATTTTTAAGTAAAAATGTGGGCGCTATCAGTAGTTGGTTTGATTCTGGTTCTAGGAATTTGTAGTTGTAATGCTGTTATCGTTTATTTACGCAACGTAAGGGGAAGCCCAATAAAACAGTAAAGCGCGTGGGAAGAGAGAGCGTGTGGGGATTGAATTGAAAAGAGTAGGGGAGAGTTTGTACTAAGTAATTACGTCTGTCTCACTGTCCTTTGGGTTTAGCAAAACTCAGCTCAGCTCAGCTCTGCTGTTACTGTTACTTTCCTTGTTTCTTTTTTGACTTTGTCCATTACTATTATTATTATATCTGACCCCATTTCGACACCTCTTTTCTCATTGGCTTTCCCTTATGTTCTCCAGTCGGCAATATCTCTTCCTTCAACCTCTCAACAATCACGTGCTTCTCACGCCCCTTCTTTATCTGTCTTACACTATCCTAGAAATACCTATTCACATTACAATTATACAAAATAAAAATTTGCATAAATACTTGTGGAATTCGTATTAGTATTAATACTAATAGCCAAAGTATCGATTTCAGAAGTGATTGGTGGTGAGTGAGGCCGCCAGGGACTGTGTTTAGTTTGGATAATAATTGAGCGTGAAAATCACGTGGTAGTGAGAATGAGTTGGGATGAACATGTGTAAAGTAATTATAAAACAGCGTCAGCTGGTAATAGCACAGAGCTCAGCTGGCAGTGACACTGGCACTGGTCTGGTAACAACAATTACCCTTCAGTTTGGTCTTCCCCACCTCTTATCTCTATTCAATTCCACCAAAATACCTTCAGAGAGTAACTCTTCCATCAACATTTACATGGCCCCCATCATCATCTTCTCTCCCTCTATTATGTTAGAAACTATCATGACAAACAAAACAACAACCTTCTAATCAATACCTTTTTCTATTTTATTGCCACGCTGATCACAGAAACAAGAAAACAAAACCTATTAGATTTAATTATATTCATTCCAATGATATATAATAATCACCCAAAACTAAACTATATGATCAAGAGCATGTCTCTTCAAATCTTCAACTTCAAATATATGATTTAGAAACCTGTAAACAAGTCGATAAACACAATCATTGCAATCAAACACAAAAGTGAACTTCTTTTATTCTTCTTTCTGGTTTTCGTTTCATGGAGAAATCAAGGAATGATATATAAATATATATAAGCTACCTTCATCATGATGATACCAACAGTGTACATGCTTAGTAATCATGAAAACTCCAGGCTCCATAACAAATAAAAACGACGTCAAGATTTTGAACACAAAATCAGTTGGCTTTCTATATTTTCTTGATTTGAGTTGCCATCACCATAGAAAAAGGAAAAGAAAAATACCCGGAAACATTGAATAATTAATACCAAGTTTAGCTGCTCTTTCTGGGTTTGCTTTTTCTCCTAGCTCTGCTACTTCTTGGAGGCTGTCTTGATGGCTCTCTCTCGGAAGATTGACCCTCTCCTTTCTTCATACCTCCCGTGGAAGCCGATGATGTCTCTGCCTTGACCTGTTGTTTTTGTTCTTCTTCACTGTTTTTAACTTTTTTTGATCGACTCTCTGCCGGCGCTTGTGCTTCTGTTGCAACTTGTTCTTCAATATTAATCTCTTCACTTTCAATCTTTTCAACAATCTTTCGAGGTCTGCCTCTCTTTCTAGGAGTCTGAGGCTGTGGTTGCTGCTGGGTTTCATCTCCTGCTGATGAAGCTTCAGCTATTGCTACAGAAAGCTCTTTCGTTTTCCTTGTCTTCTTTTTACCCATCAATATCTTTCGTTCTCTATCAATAACTATCCACACAATAGCTTGATTATCTTATAACCCCCAACTCATAATCAGAAATCAAAACTTTTTACAACTTTTGATGTTCTACACCCCCTGGCCTCTCTACTGAATCCCTAAATCCATTCCACAAACACTCAGTTTATTTTTATTTTATTCTGATAGCACAACTCTCTTTGTCTCTCGCTCTCTCTCTCTCTAAGATCCTAAAGCAACTGGACCAATATCTTTGACTAATATCCCGATTCTGGAAACCAATTAATAGTCTACTGTGTGTGTGTTTGTAATAAGCGTGTGTGTGTGTGTGTGTGTATGCTCTTCTTACTCAATATGACCCAATAAAAAAACCAAGAAGGACCTCCTATATTTTGAATAGAATAAACAATGTTTAAAAGCTATAAGCCACTAATATTATCTTTCTTTTTCTTTGTATATTATCCCTTTCTCTTTTGCTGCAGAAGAATAGACAAGGTGGAGAAAAAATGAGGTCCAAAGCCAGCGTGCACAGAAATAATAAGCCCAACTCTAACCATGGTTAAGTTTTTTAGGGTTTGTACAGAGTACTGAATGGAA
Source organism: Pistacia vera (assembly GCF_008641045.1). NCBI lineage: Eukaryota > Viridiplantae > Streptophyta > Magnoliopsida > Sapindales > Anacardiaceae > Pistacia > Pistacia vera. Next base: position 42,000 of record NW_022195360.1, on the reverse strand, counting down.
TTGCTGTAAATGTGAATAGTGGGTGTTGTTCTTTTTACGTGTGTTAAGTATAAAGTTAAGTGTACTATGTGACTCAGACTCAAGTGTCTCAGTCGACTGCCCTCCCCACTTGTGTCTGGATCCTGGTCCAAGTAATCTAAGGACTACCTGCTCCATAGATTTACTTTTTAATATATAAATACTTATTGGATTTCTATAATTATCATGTTTTCACCTAAATGGTTACCCTTACCCTACGGTAGAGAAGCTTAAGAATTTAATATAAAATATACACCGGTTGAGTATTTGATCTCCACCACCAATCGATGATCGGATGTTCTAAAGCAGCTTTAATAGTTTTGTTTAATTAATTTGGGTGTGCATTTAAGCTATATGTATACACTGATATGGTGTTGGCAAAGGAGACTTTTACATGAACAGACAAAGACTTAAACGTGTGGACGACCTCTTTGTGTCCACATTCAAGTGCTAGAAGAATGGCTCGGTATGTGTTTGCTTGCTTTTGTTACTGTTCAATATTCCTACCCAAAATTTTTGCTGTGAAACGAAACATTAGAGGAAACTTGTGCAGGAGGTTTACCTTGTTCGTTCTATGTCATGTCCTTGGTGAAGAACATAAGGATATTGCTTATTTTTATTTCACATATAAAGTATATATCATGATCAAGTCAATTCATATTTTAGTAATATTATGATTTTAATACAGCGTTTCAATTGTCTACTTTTAAAACAAATAAAAGATCGTTTCTTAAAACCAGCAAAAATAAGTGTCATTGGTGGAACTGTAAATACAGTTTAATGCATGGTCAATTTATATGAAGTCACAGACAATTGTCAATGGTTTTAAACGCTGCAAAATTAGAACCACTAATGTCAATGAATTGTAAGTATAAATGAAGTGGATGAAGAGAATAAAAGAGTCACTATAAAATTAAATGATCACATTCGATAAATTTACTACACTAATTGAATAGATATTAATGTCTTCTTCGATTATCTAAATGAGCAACAAATCGTGTATACTTTAACCAAATGAGAAGTCATTTTTGCAATTAGACGGGAAGAGAAAAGAAATAATCCTAAGGATAATAATACGGAAATACAAAAAATCTTGTGTCATGAAGCTCTAAACATGCTTGACAAACTAAAAATATTCTGGCTTCAACAAAAAGGTATACATGCTAACGAGCTATTACGTTCTCGTAAGATAAAAGATATGATAACAACTTTAAAACATAAATCATTATCTTAAATAATTTTAAATAAATATTTTATTTCATTTTAAACTTTTAATTTTACATAACATATAATTTTTTTTTTGTAATATGCAGATAATTATTACTATGTAGAGACAACTCTCCTTAAGGCAGAAATTAGAAAAATTATAATTTATTACAATGGAAAGTTTATTTTTATTTATACCTATCCTAAATTAATATTAGAATTTTTTATGACTATATAAAATTTATTTTTATATAAAATATCACTAGATTTTACCGTATATTAATTTCTCAAATTAAGTTGATCAAAGGAGGCAGTTGAAGAAACGAGTGAGAATTACAGATGATAATGGATTAATATGTATATTTCGCCGAAAGTATTTTATTTTTATCAAAAAAGAAAATGTTTGACTGGTGGAAAAAGTTGAAGATATAATTAAAGTCAAATTCGAGACGTCTTGAGGCCGTAGCATCCATGCGTGACTTAAAGCCGGCGTTCATGATTGTCTTCGTAACCGTGGGTTCCATATTTGATTTGAAAATCACTGCTGGTAATTTAACGCATTCACACTATTAAATTGACAATGTCCAGATCAAACCAGCCAGAACAGATCATTTATTTGTAAACTAGAAATTGACATTAACTTGATTTTTGGATTTATTGTGTAGATGGTGTAGCTGTTTTCTTTACCCTAAATAAATAGATAGCTCTGAGAGAGATGCTTCATTATGTTCAGCTAAGTGATCAAATATAAAAACCTAAGCACTATATTTCGTATGTTTTACCTAATGTTTGTTTTCCGAGAAAATTCTATGACCATATAAGTATCTAGTTTGAATTATTTGACAATGATTCATATATGTGAAGAAAACTTTCTCATTCTCATTTATTAACATTAACTCTCCGGATTAATCCTTAAGATTCTTGAGTATATTATTCAAAAAAATTTAAATTTAAATCTTTACAACTTCTAATAAGGGATAATTACTTAAAACTTACCTGAAAAAGTATACTAAATTTGATGGGTAACGTTCATATAATTTCTACTTTTTCCGTATGAGAGATTTTGAATTAGAACTACTTGGAACTTGGGCCTCTTTATATCAGATTAGTAAAACTGGACTACTGTTGTTACAAAGGGGCTTTGAGATATCTAGAATCTATTGGAGTTGGTAGCATTTCTGGCTGATGAATGATGATCACCAGAAAAAAGAATCTTTAGAAAACAATGGATTTTGATGAAAGAAGGTGGTTTCTGACTGCCCACAGTTTAGTATATTTAATTGCTTCATATATTTCACGTTCTTTTGAAAATATAAAGCTACCAACTTCAATGGCAACGTACCCTTTGTTTTTTGTTTGGTTCTCATTATATATTCCTTATTATTACTTGATTAAGTAGTGCTGTTATCCGTTGATTTTCTTGTAAGAAACCTAAAGAAAAAGCTTTCCGCATCAAGCCATCAGGGCAACTTTTTTTAGTCAGACGTGTCTTAGTTAATTTATACTACTAATTTTAGAATCCTAAAATTAATAACCAAAGAGAATAGAACTCAAAATCTCTTGAGTAATATACCTAAGAGTCTCTATCGTCTCACCCTATCACACCAACACAACTCGCACACATGAAAAGATTTATTGTTATGCCTAAAAAATAAGGGCTGACATAAGCTTACATTAGTGAGCACCAATCGAAATTAAGAAAGACTTTGCGCCCTCTAGAATCTGTCATGTCACCCCAAGACAGAGAGAATACGGTTTTTACCAACTCAATAAGCTCAAATTTTGTCTATGAATGAATGTGATCAGCACACCCGTTCAAGCCTCATATAATTTAAGGATATTTCCTAAGTTATCAGCCAATGGGACGCAAGGAAAGATTTGCACAACACCTACCCATTTGTAGACTTATAATCATTGTTTTGAACTCAACGGCTATAAATAGAGGACTCTTCCAAATAAAATTGGGATTAGACTCTCTGAATTTAACAAAGCAAATAGCAAAGATAACCTACGGGAAAGAGACTGACTTAATATTTACTTAGAATAACAAGTTCCTATAATTTTGCTGGCTGCCAACAACCTCTTGTAAACTTGGCTAATCACTAAGAACACTCTTATAAAAGATAATGGTAGATGTAAGAATCGTTTTAAGAATTCGAACCACTATAAAAATTATCACTGTCTCATTTATTATTCAGTCTTTGCTATTTTTAACATTCAATCAATTGTTCACTTATAATTTATAAGACTCCCTTAACACTTTACACGTACGAAGCCGTTTGTATCCAAATTAGACATAAACATTTATTAACAGAAGATTGCTATTTAAGAAGCTAATAAACAATAAAGTATAACATTGAATAATGATAATAATATTATGATCAGCGAAATCGTTAACAAATATAAACATAATTTTAGTTTAGTTTAGTGATCCAGCACTTGATGACTTAACAAGAAATGTTTTACGTTTCTGGCAATTTATTTGATTGTGATTGAAAGAGTAGTGGGGGAAATTGCTGTGTTTGGCATACTAGTTCGAATCCTTTTTTTAATATTCCAAATAATCTAAACAGTAAGAATGAGTCTTTGACACGTCTTCTTCCTCCTTCACTCGTTCACCACCGAGCCAAACTTTCTTTCTCTCTTTTCCCAAATTAATCTTCTCTAAGATTTTTACTCTCTCTTTCCCCTGAATAAAAAATCTGTCCCGGCATTGTTGACAGCTCTCCTCCCCCTAAGTCAGAGCTCTTTCCCAAAATTGCAAGTTGAAACTCTAGACCACCACCACTCACCACCGTTATTCTCTCTTCCTCTTCCAACACCGTCCAATCCTGTACAAAACCCACACGTTTCGGGCTTCGACCACTACCAGCACGATCTGTCCACTACCACCACCATCGCCGGCTGTCCTTTTCCAACACCAGGTGAGACTTTGACGGTAAAGTTTATTTTGTTTCATGTCGGACTGCATCGTTTTTGAAAATACAGGGTTATTGATCTTAAACATAAACTTATTATCTTGATTCCATGAAGTGTGAACATCATTAATTAGGCAAACCATCAAATCCGGTTGGACTTTTCTCAAAAGGTCCTCTTCAATCTAGTATAAAAAGTAAAACATGGACCACCATCTCGCAAATGTTGACTGCTTCATCAACTGTTCTTTTCCCCCTTCTCACTAATTTACTTTTTCCCCTTCAAAAATCACACCTGCCCTGCCATTTTACAACCATTTGTCTTTGTCTTCTTCTTGCAACTTCCCAACTATTTCATATAAAATGTTACTGAAGCTGGCAACAGTGCCACCCCTTTTCCGCTATGCTCTGGATTCTGATTGATGTCGATTTTAATTTGGGAGAGTTTGCTACTATTTAAAGTGACAAGACTAAGACATAGTAGACTGGAATAATAATATGAAATTAAAGAACTAAATTGTAAATGATTGGTTTAATTATTCAGTTACCTTGGGTAAAAAAGTTGAGAAGAATTTAAGGTTTCTATTTTAGAAAAGTTTTCTATTTAACTTATAGGGATAATGTTAAACAGGTTGATTAATGAGACAAAGCATCACATTCTCAAAGCAGCACATCCTTCTGGTTTGTCTGCAAATAGAGGCTTTTTGGCTGTAGGTTAGTTTGATTACATCCTCAAAGTATCACATTATCCCTATTTAACTTATAGGGATAGTGTTAAACTGGCTGTTTTTGGTCTGGTGGTTGTGTTTGGAATTTGTGTTGATTGTGGTTTGGCTGTGTGGGCAGCATGTTGTTGGGTTGTATGTGATAGGTTCAGGGGCTTATTTATTTGTTGTAATAAGCTACCGTATGTTGTTTTTCGGGATTTGTCTAACTTATGTATTATTTGTTTTGCAGATTCGGTAATGTAATTTGATCGTAACAATGGATTATGATGCTATGAACAAATGTAGGTGTAATTCAGCCCACTGTCACAGGATTGATTATTACTTTTTACAGAGGAAAAGGCTTTGACGTTTTTTCGCGCTTGGAGTACACCGAGACCCTATTGGTCTACTTTGACCGTAGTATCTCTTGTACTTACCGCTTCAAGTAGTGTTGGATCAAACGAGGTAATAATTTCTCTCTATTTAGTTTATAATGTTTTAAGTTGCATATGTTCGTGTTGAGCTGTGTGCTGATTGTTAGAATGTTTGAATCCTGGTTGTTGTTCCCACCCTACTGTTATTAGATGAGTAAGCCTGTTCAATGGACCCTTTACCTCACCCATCACTTTTTAGTTCTGGTGGCTAAGTATGCGAAAACAGCTCATGGTACTGCAATTAAATCTTCTGATTACCAGATTATTAGTGAAAAGTTAGTTGATGTAATTCAGCCCACCGTCGTAGGATTGATTATTATTTTGACAAAGGAAAAGGTTTCGACGTTTTTTTGCACTTAGAGTACTCTGAGGACGCTATTGGTATACTTTAATCATGGTACCCCCTATACTTTCTACTTCAAGTAGTGTTGGATCAAACGAGGTAATAATTTCTCTTTTTTTAGTTTATAATGTTTTAAGTTGCATATGCTCATGTTGATATGTGTGTTGATTGTTACAATGTTTGAATCCTAGTTGTTGTTCCCAGCCTACTGTTATTAGATAAGTGAGTCTGTTCAATGGACCCTTGACCTCACCCATCACTTTTTAGTTTTGTTGGTTGAGCGTGCGAAAACAACCCATGATGTTGCAATTAAATCTTCTTATTACAAGATTATTAGTGAAAAGTTAGTTGATGTAGCTAAGAAAAAACTTGAAGTTAGATAATTATCTTCCAAGTATTTTCGGTTGAGATCGACATATTACTCTTGATGTGCGCTACTTCAACATACGGGGTTCGGTTGGGATCATCAGTCGCAAACTCCAACATGTCCTGAAGAGATTTTGGAAGAATATGTAAAGGTAAACAACAATTTTTTTTTTTTTTCAATTCTTATAACATAGTAGTTGGTATGCATTTTTTTTTTTGGAGAATATGAATTAACGTATGTCTGTTTTCATTAACAGCAAATCCCAGGGGCACAACACTTCCTACATATGGGACTTGTTGACAAAGAGTTATATGAGGTCATATTCAAGAAGCAAAATGCAATTAGCAGATTCGCTTACTCATATGCGTCTCAACCTGCAGTATCTAACATGATTTTTCTCGATCCTGTCGAGACGGACATGGATCAAGATGACTTCGAACCTGATCTAGATAGATCAACTGGGGAAAAACAATCTAACAGGTTTGGATCTAGCTGATCCGTAAATAGGAAGAGGAGATATGTTTGGGAAAACCTACTAGTAGGTGTGATTGGTTAGTTGGCAGAAACTATTTCTAATAAGACTATGAGATTTGCGGCATCATACATTAATTCATATTCTCCAAAAAAATGCATACCAACTACTGTGTTATAAGAATTGAAAAGAAAAAAAAAATGTTGTTTACCTTTACATGTTCTTCCCAAATCTCTTCAAGACATGTTGGAGTTTGTGATTGATGATCCTAGTCAAATCCCGTATGTTGAAGTAGCGCATGTCAAGAGTAATATGTCGATCTCAATCGAAAATGCTTAAAAGATAATTGTCTGACTTCAAGTTTCTTCTTAGTTATATCAACTAACTTTTCACTAATAATCTTATAATCAGAAGATTTATTTGCAGTACCATGAGCTGTTTTTGCACACTTAGTCAACAGAACTAAAAAGTGATGGGTGAGGTCAGGGGTCTATTGAACAGACTCACTCATCTAATAACAGTAGTGTAGGAACAACAGCCAAGATTCAAACATTCTAACAATCAGCACACAAATCAACAAGAACATATGCAACTTAAAACATTATAAACTAATCAAAGAGAAATTATTACCTCGTTTGATTTAGTTCTAGATAATTTTGATTCAAGTTTCCCACATCCTCTTCCAAGTATAACTAGCTTCTTTACGTTTTCTAGCTAAATTGTAAATATATTTTTAAGATTTTGCAAAGAACATTTAGTATGTTATTATGGGAAAATATTATTTAATAAATGCGGGTTATGCGAACAAAGGTGGGTTCCTTGCCCCACATAGACAAGTTCCTTACCATGTTCCCAATGCGCGTGGTAATCTTTTTAGACCCTTAGAGTTGTTTAATTACAAACATGCATCGCTTCAGAATATTGTAAAGAGAATTGTTGGTGTTTTTAAAAAAAGGTTTCGTATTCTTGATAGCATGAAAAATTACCCGTTGTAGAAGAAGCAAGCTAAAATTGCTATGGCATATTGTGTAATTCACAATTTTATCAGAAGATTTGATATGCAAGACCCCTATCTTTGAAAAGTTTAATGCTGATAGAGTTTATGAGGAAGGGAATGGGGTGGGTTCAAATCAATTGCATCAGCGTAATACATATAACATGGGAACTCTGAGGGATAGCATAAGTAATGCTATGTGGGCACAACATGAATCTATTTTAATGCAATATAGGTGTACGAAGGTTTCTAAAGAATGATTATTTGTAACTTCGTATTATTAATTTAGATATGTATAAATGCCATGTTTTTAAAATGATCTATTAGTAGTCGAAATTATTATGGAGAATTGGTTTTTAATTTAGTGATAAAAAATTATCAAACAATTAATTAATATATTTAAATGTAAAGTGAAAAGTGAAAAGTCCCAAATCAAATAAAAAAAATTAATAAAATGTACCAAAATATTCTATCTAAAAATCTTTTTTGAAAAAATATATCAAACAATTATTCAAATTTATTTAATTCTAATATAATATTTAAATAATGTATCAAACATATTTTCAAATTTAAATTCTATTATATTAAATATAACTCAAATTTGATTTTTTTTAAATATTATTTTAAAAAGTGCATAAATAATATATCAAACGGACCTCTTGAGGTCCAGTGGGCTTGATGAGCCCAAAAAAAAAAAAAAAAAGAGAGAGACAACGGTCATGCAAATTGAGCCGTTAATTTCACTCAAAAGGTTTGAAGATGAATATCCCTTTCAAAGAGGCAGCAGCCTCGTGATTGTAAATTCGTGGTTCGTAATCGGATAAGATCATCATATGATATGAACAAAGTCAGGGGCCCATTTCCTCCATACACACGTCTTTATAATTTCACAGATTAAATACCATGAATGTCACATCACTGTATTTCATATTCTTGGAGATTTTCAGATTACGTCTACCTCCACATCTAATGCAAAATAAGAGTAAATGACATATTCCCACCCAAAGTTTGACGAAATCCGAGTTAGTACTCCAGGTTACATTTATTCTAGATTCTTACCATTCAAGTGATAAAAAAATGTTTGATGTGACTGTAAAGAGGTAAATTGATCATTTTACATGGGTGGTGCACGTTAGCAGACCGTCACCTCTAACAGTCATTTGGCGCACGTTGTCTCTGACGTTTTTCACCATTTTTCTGACGATTCTTCCACCCAAAATCACCCTTGTCACCACCATTTAAACCCCTATCCTCCCCCTCTCATCACTCGCCGATCGTCGGGCATGACAGCAATTACAGGCGGCTGATTTTTGCCGGTTTCCAACTATTTTGAACGGCGAAAACCCTAACCACCACCACCATTTGACTCCTCGCATCCTCCCCTACAAACCCCTAACCTTCCTAGGCACAGCAACTCACCGTTTTCCATCTACCACTTCACCAAAAAAGAGTCGATGAACATGAACTCTCGGTAGGCGAACGACGATGAAACGATTGCTGAGGACATAGGGGTTTTATATGTTTGGAGACAGTGGTTCCAGTGGTGGTGTCCAATTGGATTTTTGCTGTCGGAATCGATCAGAATCCAGCGAAGAACACCGAAATCCTAAGCCTAATGGCGTTGGCGATTAGAGGGGCCAATGAGTTAGGAACCAGAGGGGTTTTGGACGACGGACTATGAGGAAGGTGATGGAGGTGACCACAGGGTGGGTTCGATGCCACCGAAAATAGCCCAGATCGGGCTGTTTTCGATGAGGGTATGTAGTGACTAAGGGTGTTTTTGATATAATTTGAAAATAAAATGGTAAGTTTTATAATTCTACTAATTTAGAGGATAAAACATAATTTATTAATTTAAAGTTAAGAGCATTATAAACTTGTTAACACTAGGATAAGAATTTGGAGCAAACGTAACTGCTCAAACCTTGGGCGAGAATATGTCGTTTACTCTGCAAAACAATAATGAATTCATTCTAACATGGTTGGCCACGAATTTTGCTTGAAAGATCCAAAGCATTAAGCTTAAAGCTAGAAAGAGATTTGCGAAGTGACTTGTTGGAAGATTAATTTGGAGCTGATGAATGATTATACTAGTCCAAACCAAGGTTGTGGATGGAAGATTTTCTTAGTAAGTATAAGCCTTTTATGTTTTTGATTTTATTTTTCGTTTGTGGTTCTGTACTCTTCTAGATGAAGGGAGAGTTTTTATTTGTATGTATGACGTGGGTGTTACTTGTTTATAACCGGCTCTTTTGTCTGTAAGCGTTGCGTTTTTTACTATTTTCTTTCTAGGAGAAGAAAACATTGTTAAAGGTTTCATCTCGATGTTTTTCTTACTCCGAACGGAAAGAATGAAGATATAAAACTTTCGGTGGGTTTATTTCTCTTTTATATATTCAAATTAATTGGCTTTCTTGTAGTTGAACTTCTGTTCTTCCTTGATGGTTTCTGAAATTCTGAACTGAGGATTGATAATCTTGAACGAAGATTGTTTTTCAGCTCTATTTGTAAGTTTTAGCGGCATTTTTTGTTTATTTAAAGTAAATTTTGTGTAAAGAGGAACTGAATCATTACTTGACTCTGTTTTGGTCTTTGTTCTTCATCGTTTAGATAGAATCGCTCTGAAATCTGAGTCTTGAGCTATTAATGGGATAGATATTACAGAGTGTATATACTTTTTGTAACTTTTTTTGGTTAGATGGTAATCTTGGCTTTCATTTCTCTCTTCTGTTATGATTTTTTTTCCTTCTCTTTTCCTTATTTACAGGGTTTCTGTTCCTAAATATCAGTTTCCACTAATAGACTCAAGTAACTGACGACCTATTTTCTTTCTCTTCACCACTTGTAAGGATACGACTTGACCATTTGGGTCTCTGGGTTCTACTCTCTCTCTCTCTTGTTTCCTCTTCGTTTCTAGTTCTGTTAACCGTAAGAATAATTAATTAGTGACCTGTTATTGTTTGTTTGAAAAGCAAAACTTTGTTTGATTTTGAAACAGGTTTTCGTCGGTCCGCTGATTTTAGCAACTCGTATTGTATTTACCATGTCATCATGTCAATCAATATGCGAGGGTTTCAGTAAGGAATAAGCTCTCGAATCATGGAGAATCATTATGAAACACCAAGCAATGGTGAAGCAACTGATCCCAGCCTTCAAATTATTAAGTACTCTCCATATCAACTCTCTACCAAATTATCATCATCTTGGTTTGATTTGAGAGTTTTTTATGTGAGGGTCAGCAATTTTCAGGTTGATGATTTAACCCCAGAATTTCTCACTCTCAACCATATCCCTTTAGGCCCCGACACTGTTTTAGAAGTTAATGGCGGTAGAAGTAGCATTTACTCTGGTGGCGTCTCTTCACTTCTTAGAAGAGATAGGGTAGGCAAGAAGTCTGAAGAAGCCACATTTGTTAGCACAGATAGTATTCGGTTGTCCGGAAGTGTAAAATTTGAGGTCTTTGACAAGGAAGATCTCATTTTATCTGGGGTTCTTGAGATGTTTAATAGCAATGGCTTCATAGGGGAATCAAAAAGCAATGTCAAGCGTTGGAGCATGAATTGTGAATCTGAGATCACTGCTGACACTGGCTTTTTGAAGGGAAAACATGTCACAGGTCCTGAATCACCATTGCCCACCATTGAGGTTTATGTTACTGGTTGCTACTCGGGGACACCTATCATCTTAACCAAGACTTTGCAGCTCAGTTTTCGAAAGAAGCATAACAGGAAAGGCATGTTGGATGCAATCCCAGAGTATGAAACGACTGAAAGTGAGAAAAATCTATCAGCTGGACTTGATTTACAGGTAACATTAATTAAAACTTTTATATATAATGTTCTGTTTGTTCTTCTGACGAGAGATACAAGGGTATAGATAATACTTCAGTGCTGTGCTATAATAGCATGCATTCGGCACATTCATTAGAGATAAAATCAGCAACATATAGATATGTGATATTGTAATTAAAACTTTGGTAATGCAGAGGATTCCGTCTTTTTTTTATCCTTGTCTGTATGCTTCCTGTCTTGAAACATTATATGGGAAGAAGTCCCATTTGACACTGGTGCTTAGGCTGGAAAGTGGAATCTTATCCTAAATGTGACACAGTGGTATGGGCAGGGCACAATTTTCAATTGATGGGATACTACTCAGTTGTTCTTTTCATTTATGTAATTTTTTTTTTCAATATCCCTGTTCTGCCAAAACCTGACCTGCAGTCTTATACCCAAAGTCATATGGAGATTGGTCTCCATATGTGAGGCCCACTATGTGTTAAGCTTCTCCTGGGCATTATCATGTTGGCTTTTGTATCACTGAGAATGTTTTGAATGTGAATTAATCTATCTAGTTTCTTGCATTATGGATTCCCAAAGCTCGCATCAAGCCAATTATTGTTTATGAAATACATCCAACTTGAGGTCTTATTAATGACTATATTTGAACCTGCCTTGAAAACTACATGTATTGTATTGCTTTCTTTCTCATGTGCCTCACTGTATGCCATTTACTTCAATAGGAAATATGTGGCGCCTTTTTTCATTCAATGTGGGGAGATTAAATTTTGAGAGTTTTGCAGATGCTGCTGATGCATAATCACACGGAATTCTAGGTTTTCTTCATCTAAGCCTCTTTCATTTCCAGAGCCCCTTCAAACTGCTAATAATTCAATGAAGAACCTCCTGTCTGCCTCTTTTTTCCGTCTTCTGAACTAATTCGTCTTACAGATTTCTGCTGGCAATCCAGTTTCTATTCACAGCAGAATCTTCTATCTTATTTGGTAAATGCCATCCATAGGCTGCTTTACATGCAGTTTCTATTCAGCAGCATTTGTTCCTTAGTCAAGACTGTTCCTCTTTATTGACAACTTAAACTAAATGTGCTTAGCTAGAACTTCTGTAATGACACAATTTTAAATACCTCTCAGAGTCAACCAGCTGCCAAACCTCCTGAGTCCACCCTATAATTAGTCTAGGAATCTTGCTCTCTTCCAAATGTTTGATCGGTGCTGGCTTTAGGATTAATGGAAACGAAGATTTCAACCATTGATGTCTAGATCTCTCGCATTTCATTCATTGCTGGGTTTGACAACTTGTTGCCCCCAATTTTTCTGATTATAAAACATGCTTAGAAGACAATAAGCATTATAACACTTGTGGCTCTTCCCAATGCTTCAAATATCTAGAGATGATAAGCTTCATACCCAATCTTTTTGACTAATTCTGGATCATATATGCTGTTATAATCTTTTTCTTCATAATCAGGCTACCATTCCTATGATGTCTTTCTTTAAACTTATGTGGAACTTGAATCCGCAGGTAGCTGACTTCGGTAACTACAAATCAGAAAACGATGAAAACTACAGCAACATGTACTGGAGACGAACAGAATACATAGATGGTGAAGATGGTGAACTCTCGTGGTTCAATGCTGGTGTGAGGGTTGGAGTAGGGATCGGGCTAGGCATTTTTCTGGGCCTTGGTATAGGAGTGGGCTTGCTGGTTCGTACTTACCAAGCTACCACTGGGAACTTCAAAAGGCGGCTTTTGTGATCCCTTTCATCTGAGCTGCTATACTCTCCAGTTCCTTCCCACAAAATCCGAAGGCTGCTAACTGTATGCATCATTTTGACTACAGATTTTGACTGGGTGATGCCTTAGTGTAGCTAACGGGTCTGTTGTCCTTTTAGTGTTTTTGTCTCTGTTCAGACTTTTTGCAATCTTGTGTTTGGTTCTAGAGGAATGTGATTAGATTAAATGTGGCTACAGCCTACAGATGACATCATTTACGTTGATATGAAGGTTATACATATTTAAGCTTGTATGACTTGAATTCCCATGTAAATAAATCTAATTCTGTGAAGCTAAGGTTGCATTTGATTTTGTTGTAGTGGCAAAGGTCCATTCTTGTGAATATTTATAATCCGAATAAATGCTGTGCCAAATATAAATTTTCTAGATGATAATTATAATATGCATGGCTAATTTCGTTAACTTCAACAACAAAGTGCTGAAATCAATCAAGCGAGAACCATTATTATATGCTTTATTTCGTTGCACTAATTTTGCGTCTGGGTTAAAAGCGGACGGAAAAAGAGTAAAAGAGACAACATTTTCCCTCCTATCTCATAGAAGCAAGTGATCCTTTTTACCTATTGGAGAATCACTGAATCAGATAATTGATTTTCCTATTGTTCTCTGATTCACTAAGTCTATATGGTTCATTACATTGATGACAGCTCAGCTGGCAGATGGTGCAATGCAGACTGGCTCAGGCGCAACCTCAGCTCCAAAATGCCCCTTACTAACAAGTTGGAGTTTATCATCAAATCCCCACAAAGTTGCCGATTTTGCGTCATCTTGAACCATCATTTTGGAGAACTCTTCATGATCATAGTTGAATGTAGCTTTTCCTCCGAACTCAGTTGGCAGATTTTCCTCATCAAAATATGACCTCATGAGCTCAACGCTATCTTTATTCTTGGGATACACAAATTTCACCTTCTCAAATGTTTTTGCATCCAGAAAGTACTTGACAACCTGCCGACATGGAGGCACAACATGTTAATTTTGCTAAAACATCATTCTTCGAAAGCTGATGAATAAGTACAAATGAATCAACAAGGAATTGACAGAGATAACCAAGATTAAGAGAAACGTATTAAACGCCAATTGCCAGGAAAGTGATTACATTCAACCAACACAGAAATACCACTCGTTTCCTTATACATCTTCCCTCTCTCTCATTCTAACTAGTTACGAGATTTAGAACTGTTAAGGCGCATGTCTAGGCTTTAGAGTATGGTTCAAATTTTTTTCACGCATTAGCAAAAATTTAGTCATTACAAGTCTAAGATCATAATAATGCAGTAGAGAAAAGTTGAATCCAAACCTTCCAAAATGCTTCAAAAATGCGTGGGGGATTGTAAAGAAATGCTATGCCCAGCCTCTCAGGGTAGTGGTTTTGTAATATATGGATAGTTTCTCGAGCTGATTTGACAGGGACGCTGTTGCTTAGAGACCACCCAGTGAAGTCTATCAACCATGCCATTTGTTCTTGACCCTCTGGAAGGTTCAGTATAGCATTCTCTATGAGATATACTAGATGTCGCATCTGATTGTCTATTGCTGCTGTGTTCTGCAACAGCATTAGTAGCAAACAGTTTTAGGACTGTTAGAAGCTCAAAAAATGTGATGAAAACTACCAAAAGAACTTACTTGTAATCCTGGTTTCAATATAAGAACACTCCTGCCCTGCCGATCATGGAAAGTAGCTCTGAACAATTTTCCAGTCTCACCTTCAACAGCAACTTCACGCTGTTAACAAATCCTTTAAAATGATTAGCGAAAGATGGAACTTAACAACCTCAAAGAAGGAACTAATTATCATTATCATTTTCAGTGTTATTAGTTCAAGCAGGAAACTTCAAACCAACTAACCCAACGAATTTCCTCAGGTCCATAGGTTGATCTCCATTTGAGTGACTCTTCCAACATTTTCTTTGCTTTGTCCACATTCCAGTTCCGAGCTTCAAGATATCTCATGAAGCATGCATCAGTGCAGAACTGCAAGCTACGTCCAGATAATGGTCCAATTGCAACCTTAAGCTCCTTAACCTGCTTGTAGATATCTTTTTTTAAATTAAGGTCGTATTTGAAAATCAAATTACATAAGTTATAAATCTGTGAAGTACAATGCTATATTTACCAAGTGTAATTTACAAGTGATGGACTATGGTCCAGGATACTTCTTCCACAAATACCAACTTATGGTCTCATAAGAAACCTTTGCGTTAACATACCCGAAATAAAGGAATATAAAACATTGTTTGTTTAACTGGAGCATCAACTGAATACTAGAAACCCAAATAAATGATTATTGTGAACAACTGAAGCAGTCAAATCAATTGATTTATCACCTTTGACTCACGATGCAAGCTGTCATTCTCTGGCCGGTCCTGATGAGAATTACTCCAAAGGCGAAACATAGTGACTGATCCCACAATTTGGCAACTGAATCAACCTATAAGACTAAGAGTTGGTAAAGAAAACATGAATAATCTTCTCAATCACCGACTCAAAGACAGGATGGCTGCTTTTGATTAATGCGCATGCATACAACTCAAGACAAGGGGAAACCTATATACAAAAAAGCATAAATTATAATATCAAGAAACAAAAACTAATTCAAGTATCAAAGTGGGGACAAAGGCATGATCAAGAAACACAAAAAATATCAAAGTGAAAAAGTTGAAATTTTATGCTTGGTGGAAATTCAGCCCACCTAGATTAGGTAAGAATACTAGTAATCATAACAAATTCAGCTACAAGACTAGCAGGAACATGTATGTACTCAAAGAGAAGTATTAATGTACAAGCTACAGGTCAAACTCATTGACTACATTTGATTTGCAGCTTGCAATTAGTGGGCCACTTTCCTGGATGGATCTCCAGTAGGGTTAATCATGATTTCACATCATTGGATTTGTACCAGATCTATGAATTAATTTTTTTTTTTTTTAAATTATCAACAGCCCACAGAAGCAATTCCAATAATACGACAGTTGCATTTGTAGTCAATAGGATGCTCCAGACAGTATCATAAGAAAAAAATTGACAATATCAATAGATGAAGCATGATTCAACCAAACATCCACTAGCCCTTTCATTTTTCTTTTTGCAACAACGCAAGCTGATCCAATTGAATCCCATTAAAACAAGCAACTAACAGATTCAATTCTGTGTTCAAAACTGCAACTGCAAACTGATTGGAGATAACGTCTGTAGATTAATTCACTTGAAAAGAGAAAATTGAAGTTCAGTTCACATAGAAAACCGGAAATAAAACGATATCATTATAGCTAGTCTTTCAGATATCTTATTACAACGGGTCAACGGCCCCCAAAGAAAAAAGTATCCTATTGTCTCGGCTAATTAACAATCTAGACTAAACGAGATGGATGTTCCAATTTTTGTTATGAGAATTCCAGGAAACGAAAATATCCAAGATCAGAATATACAATCATGAAATTAACTCTCTTACAATCTCGAAACAGTCATATAATTTGAACAAACAAAAAAATGAAATGATAAACGAAACAATTAAAGAGAAAAAAATAAATAAACAAAAGGAGTGAAAGAAAAGCACAACTTACTCTGTACCGAATCTCCTCCTCTTCACCAGAAAGCCAGAGAGAGGTAGGGTTTCAACAAAAAACCATGAAAGTAAATAAGGAAAGAAGAACAAGAGGAAGGGAGTGAGAAGCAGCAGCTAAAAAATGCCTAAAATACAAAAGACTAATAAAGGAGTTGGCTTTTGTCGTTCGATTGGAGGATATTTTATTGTCGAGTCATTGTGACCCTGCTGAAAGGCCGTACGGTCACAGTGTAGAGCTGTGGGAGAGGACTAGAGGAGAGTGTTATGTTAGGGGCACTTCTTGTTTTGGTAACTCCCCGATTCCCCATCACAGAAGTTGGGTTTTAACGTGTAAAAGGAAAGCTCTACATTTACTTTTACTTTTTTACTGTGTACACGTGCGTTCTAGAACATGGATTCATTCATTGTGTTTAGCTTAGCTGTCCATAAGGATACGACACCAATCTAGATTTGATTTGATTTCTTTCTTCTTTTTATTTTAACTTTTTTTTAGTCCAAGAGGGTAAAGGTATGAAGAAATTGATTTTATGATA
Source organism: Pistacia vera (assembly GCF_008641045.1). Taxonomy (NCBI): domain Eukaryota; kingdom Viridiplantae; phylum Streptophyta; class Magnoliopsida; order Sapindales; family Anacardiaceae; genus Pistacia; species Pistacia vera. The sequence continues at coordinate 24,855 of NW_022195360.1, read as the reverse complement.
TGATATTCTTTTTACTTTTTTATTTAAAGTGATAAACATATAGCGGTTTGTTCGGGGATCCGGTAGACTTTGAAAATTTTATTGTATTAGTTGAGAAATTGGTTGATGAAACAATAAATTTGATGTGACCTAGACAAAAAGTAGTGGAAGTGAGTATGTATGTTTATGCTGAAAATCAAAGCCAAAGGGACCAGAAGACTTTGAGACTAATATGCAAATGCAATGTGACATTCCCATTTCCCACTCATCATCCACTTTCTGTCTTGTCGCAAATGCAAGTCCAGAAAACACCCGAAACTAACCTACAAACGCTAATTTCCCCATTATTTATTCCAATAACATCTAATATTTATAATTGATTAACGACATTTCATATCAAAAGATATCACTTTTTTTTGGTAAAAACTTCGAGATGTTCTCTTATTAAAAGGTACGAGACTAATTCTCTACGGAAACTCCTTTCCAATAAGATTCAAATTCCTGATATTACAGGTAAAATTCATCCACTGCTAGCCTAATTACTACTTAAACCATGACTCATGGTTTAATGGAGACCACTTTACCCAAAGATAATTAAATGTCCAACCTTCCTTTTGCTCGTCCAATAAAAGAGAATGTGCGTGACGGTGGCATCATGACTTTAACAATGAATATTTAAGGGAGATATATAATTAATTACATCACTTTGTGCGCGAACCCCATTATTCATGTGGCTTTAGGAAGAAAAGTGGAGAAGCCAACAATAGGGAGAGCATAATATTCTATAATGGAGAAAATATAATAAGAGCGTGTACAGACTACTGTACATGTTGAAAGAATGAATAAAGCTTCAAACAGCTGTTTAAATAATATACGTGTAGTAATTTCACTTTAAGACATCGGATGTTTGTATATATCCAATCTGTAAAGAGATGATACCTGAGAAACTGTCAATTCTCTCTGACAACTCCCAGTCCCAATACACCTGAACACCTAAGGAAAAAAAACATAAGTGATGTGTAATTACTTAATTAGATCAGCTAATTATGTGTATTTCAACTAATCTTTGAAGTCGTGAAAATCTAACTCAATAACTCTCCATTGACCACCTTCTTAGCACCTAAAAGGATTCAAACAAAAAGTTCTAGGAACTCATTTGAATGGTTTTATCAATCCCATATCCTTAACACAAATCTCAAAAAAATGATAAAGGAAACTCCATGTTATCATTGTTGAAATCAAGACATACCAAATACAGAGATATTTCGATCAGCCAACCCGGTGACCTGACCGGGTCATTCCCTCGGGTGGGTTTTAAAACCCTGTTCCTAACTATTGTTTGGAGAAGCAAAAATATTTGACTAATAAAATTACATTTATGCTGTGGCATCTTAAGATTCTGATATCAGATAAAGTTGGGATTTCATGAGTATTGCTGCTTTTTGAAAGGAGGGGAGTTCAAATCTCGAGTAAAGACTATAAAAGGATCTAAATTCCATTATTAGGATGGTATCACATGTAAATTTCCTTCCATACAAAACATCTTTATTAGCTTTTCTTTAAAAAAAAACAAAAAAAACATTAAAAATATTTAAAGTGAATTACCCATTCTAGATTTAAAACAATCGTGATGTGTTGAACGATTGAGAACCTTCTTGAGAAGGAGGAATTATTTTTGTAGCCTATGGATAATACTTTATACTAGCAAAGGTTAAATAATGTGCAACGCACATATTCTAACTTATGTCCATCTACTACCCTAATACTTTTCAAAGTGACATTCATGCCCTTTTTTTTTAAATTCCAAGGAAGGTTACGGAATCTTGAACTTTTGCTATTGGAAGTAAGTTTTTGCACATAATATGCACAGGTGTTACTAAGTAAAATGTCTCCTGTCAACTTGAATTTGGAAATTATTTGGGTTCCATAATCTTTTAGAGAAAGTTGAACCAAATAATGAAGGCTTATTTTACGAGAACCCAATTCTTTTGCGTAGAGTGAGGCTATATATGTTACAAATTACAAAGTGATGTAATTTCTTTACCAAATTTTAATATTTATTACGCTTTGTTTTTTGTCCAGGACATGACAATAATAAGAATGATCTAACATATTGTGGATAAAATCCTAACAATAAGATTTGCTTACTACAATAACATTAGTAAATTTGCTTCGGAACCTGAGCTCTATGTCTCAAATTGAGTCTTCTATCTTTGCTGCACAGGTGTCTCTGCCAATTCATAGAGGAAAATAATCACAAGCATACACATTTAAGGGTATATTTTTCAAGATTACAACATATTATTTTAATTATTTAGGTTTGTTTAGAATAGTAATAATGGTAATTTCTTAATAAAATTTCGTCCCTAAAATAATTAAAATAAAATTTATAAATGAATAATAATTTATGTGAAAATTATTCTTGTTATGCCTCAAAAAGTCAAGCCTATGTCAGCACTATTAATGTCTCTCTGTACCAGCTGCCAAGCCCATATCTCCAAAGATATTCTCACCAACTTTATCTCATTTCAAAGAAATGAATGGACGAGAGCCTTCCATGTGTCAAGGCAGCTTGCAAAACACTCATTGCATTGAGTGTTTTGTGAATAAATGGATTTTTCTCTTCCCGAAGAAGAGAGGCTGGTGGCTGGGCTGAGATTTAGTTTCATTTTCATTCTCCCTGTAAAAACACTGTACTTTATCATTGTATGCCTTACGGGCAAATTCATAGAAGTAGTGAGAGATCAATAAAATAACAGTGGATGTAGGAGTCGCTCGTTGAGCATCCGAACCACTATAAAAACCCATTTTAGCAATCTTTTATTTATATTTTCTGCAAAATATATAATCTCAGCTCCATATTCAAATCTCATGGATCCATCACGTGTGTCTCCTGAGTCAGCTCAGCGTTTCCCACGTGCAAGTCGTTGGCGTCCAAAATCAAGCGTCAACAATTCTAAAATTTTATTACTTTTAAACGATTTATAAAAATAATAAGAAATAGGAATGGAATTATTTTAAGTTGATACGCGACGAGAAGGGTAAAATAGAAATTTAAATTTAAATTTAAGTAAAACGTAACACTAATAGTGGAATATTTTTAATACTTTCTAAAAAAAAAAAAAAAACCCTAAACTCCAAAAAAATATCAAAACATAACAATGTTCTTGTGTTATTTTAATTATTATGAAATTGAAACATTTAAGTTTATAATAGCATTGGTTGAAAATTGAGATCATCTTCGCTTATAGAGGTTTAATTGTTTTTGAAGACTTTAAATATATGTGTTCAAGGACTTATCTCATAACATATCATCTTGTCTATTTGTCTTCACTAAATGCCTGACTATTTTCGTTTAAATCCTGCTTACACAGGCAGCCAAAAACTATACTGAATTAGACGTTTGACTGCATTTTAAAAGTTGTTTAATTTAAAATATGTTCATTATTTTAATTTTCTCTTTGTCTGATTTGTGCAAACCTGGAGGTGATTTACCATGTTTCATTATGCCCTCTATTAATAATATGTTGTCAATGTGTATTCTAATTGTAGGATCTCCATTATTGGAGGAAAGGAGTTAGATTTGCATCAGCTGTTTGTGGAGGTTACTTCTCGTGGGGGTATTGTGAAGGTAAGTTAAAACAATTTTTAAGAAATTTTTCTAGTACTTATTCAATCATGATAGTTTAAGAAAATTGTGATCATGCTTTTATGAGTATTTTATATTACAGTCTGTCTTTGATGGTCCACGCAATATGATTGAACTTTATTTATTGGGCAATAAACTAGTCTATTGTAATTCTAAACAATTTACAAATTTGGGGTGATGATGGGAACAGTTATATTTTATCTTTCAACATTTTTTGGCCTATGATGGTTATTTGAACGTTTGATGGTTATTTTAATATTTTTTGGCCTAGTATTAAAGAATGATGGTTATTTGAACATTTGATGGTTATTTTGATATTCTCTGTTCAATTGATAGTTATTTTGATGGGATCAGTCGCAAATTTGCCTTGTTTTGTGGTTACTTTGATGTTATCTGTTGAATTGATGATTATTTTGATGGGATCAATAAAAAATCTTGCCTTATTTATTGGTTACTTTGATGTTCTCTATTCAATTGATAAATTATTAAAATGGTATATTTTTTCTGTGTATCATATCAGTCTAGCAAGTTTTCAAGTATAGAGTTGATGTTAGAAAGATGGAAACATCATGAAAGCAAAGAGATTAAAGTATTCTAGGAATTTACGGTTTTGGCAGCATAAATTATTTCCGAAACAACTTTTGGAAGTAGTTACTTAGAAGGGGAAAATATATTAAATATGTTGACAAAGTTCGGGTGTAATCATCGCTAGAAATCATTATAAAATTAAATATCCTAATCCATAAGGCAAAACTTCTTCACACTTTTGCTTCTCTATTAATTCCACGGTACTATTTTTTATTTTTACACAAAGTTTGTAAAAACCTACTTGGTATTGAATTCCCTATTCTTATTGGGTTTCAATTGACAGATATATATATGTGTGTGCAATTTAAAAGTTTGGATTCTTATTTATGCTAGTACTTTGTTTTATTTAAGTTAAATTGACAAAATTTAAATATAAATGACAATTCAGGGTTGCAGCAACTAAATGGTAATTCTACGGGTTTTAAACTTTTAAAAATCAAATGGTAACTTCATATTTTTGAAACATTATTTTTAATAAAAAACAAGTACAAATTGGTAATTTAATTTTCATATAAAGTTGAGAGCATACTAGTAATTTTATATTTAAAAAATAATTATTTTAGTAATTGACCCTATTGATATGACAAAAAATAATAAAATCAAATATGTAAAAGTATTTTCTGTCTTTTTAATCAAATATTAAAAGAAAACACTAAAAGCCAATAGAGGGTGGAAAAATGTTACTTTGAAACTTGATGGGTGGAAACACGTTTCGCCAACCCAGCGGTGAAAAAGTCGTTCTCCCTTAAATAAAATCCTAACAATATTGATTTGCTAACTACAAAAACATAGTACACTTGCTTCGGAACTTGAGCTCTCTGTCTCAAATTAAGTCTTCAATCTTTTGCTGCACAGGAGCACACACATTTAAGGGTATATTTTTCAAGATAACAACATATTATTTTAATTATTAAGGTTTTTTTAGAATAGTAATAATGGTAATTTCTTAATACAATTTCGTCCCTAAAATAAGGAAAATAAAATTTATAAATGAATAATAATCTATGTAAAAATTATTCTAAAATTTTAGTACTTTTAGATGATTTATACAAATAATATTAAATAGATATTTAAATTTAGATTTAGGTAAAACATAATAGTAGAATATTTGTAATACTTTCCAATAAGAAAAGGCGAGCTAAACACCAAAACTCCAAAAACGAATAGCTGACTGATATTTTTAATACTTTCCAATAGAAATTGGCCAATTTGCATTTGACAGACAAATACCATTACCAATTTAACCAATCACAAACTAATACATAGCAGTTGTGAAAATAAATAAGTAAAAAAGTTTGTACAAATAATATCTAAACTAAGAAGACCCAGGTGGAATCGAACCACCATCCTCCCAAACAAAGAGTTTGAGCGCTCTAGCCTATTTGAGCTTATGGGTCTACCCATACAATATTACCGTCCTACCGAAATAAAAGCAATGCCACATAAAATTATCGACCACATCATGAACCTAATCCTCTCCACATTTGGTCTCCAACAATAACCCCAAGTTGAATTCCACATTAAATTATTGCCTTAGATTACATAATTAGTTTATTAATCCGGGTGTTAAACCTGGGCTTTAGGTTAGTTATTGCGTTCCGTTCTTTTGAAACATTTCACAAAAATAATTTCCACCGTGAAATTTCACTGCTACTAAACGCTAAACTTCAAATAACTTTTTAAAAACACGTTAAAAAATTAATTACCTAGCAACTTCTACATCAAATACCATACTGACGTGAATAAAATTTTCTTTCGGGAAAAATGTTCAACATCAGGAAGATTTCTGCCTCATCAAAGTAAATAAGAAATAATTTTTAAACTCTTAATAAGGCAAACAAAAGAACAATTATTTAAACTGTCTTTCGTCATTGCGAATTCCGACGCTAGTATTTAATATTTTCATAAAACATATCTATCGTTCATTCAACCTCCAGTTGGGCAAATTATTCACCTGCAGAAAAACCTCAAAATTGCATTAGCTTGCCAACTAAGGATTTGCACACATCTTGCTCATCATAATATTTCAACAAAACTGGGTATTGCAACCTACATCTAATTGAAAACCCAACCATACTATAGAGAAATAACATAATTAGTTATACGCAAAAAACGTGACTACACAACCACATTTAAGCGGCGGAGTACAGACTAATAAAAAGCCCAAAAAATAAACAATTGAACAAGTTCGTAGACGAGATCTCCAGAATAACAAACAAATGGTTACCTCTACAAGCAAAAATATTAGGACATCAGATAGCCAAAACTCCGATAGACATCCCTTGCAGTTCCAGTTCATCACCAATGGAAATCCAACACTGCAATATACAACACACGGTAATAATAATAGAACAGGTATTATTTAAAAAAAAAAATCAAATTAACATAACATAATTATGCAAATAACTTTCGATAAAAACATCAGAACCGATCTGACTGGTTACACATGAAGCATCCGCCAATAAACACGAACGACTACTACGAACAAACGAAAGAGAAAACATTAAGTTCACCTTGCACTACTCTTGTCAGATCTTATGTAACAGATTAAATCAAAAGCAAAAAACAGTCGCCAGAGGTACATGTAAAAGGCAACCATCAGAAAGCACGCTGAAACCAGAAGGCAAGCTCTTAGTCGCCAGACATGATGAGACATGTCACAAGGTAGACCTTAAATGTCTCTCCGATCATAGCAGAACTGAACATTATGAGGCAGAACTGAACAAGCCAAAAACACCGTAAAATGCCTGCTGAAAGCGATGGAACCTTGTATGAGTGGATTACTAGTTTCTTCAACAGTTGCCGCGCAGTAGACCACGCCAGGAAGATGGTTCCATCAGTCGGTATCCAAAATCAGATATTCACATGCAAATATTTGGCATCATATTCCTGCAAGTAATGATAAATCATCAAACTTAATGCTGCTAAAATAAAAAACTCTCTAATTAGCATAATTTACAAATATTACCAGAAATTTACCTCATATAATAAAATAATTGACGCGTCCAAAAGCAGCTCCAAGACAAGACCTTGACAACCAACATAAGCAGAAATAATCTTTCCACCGCGGTGCTCCAGCTGGTATCATTCCACATCCAACAAAAGAGAATCTTCACAACGATAAAGTTCTCAGATGCTAGGTACAACAAGCTTCATCCCCTTACAATATGATACACAAATACAAGACCTTCAAGAGTACAACAGCTCCTAACCCCCACCAATTAATAGACATCAAAAATCATAAACTAAAATGGTCCAACAACGAATATCAGGACCAAATCACACAGAAGAAAATGGTATCGTTTTTTATCGCATCACACTAAAATCGCACATAACAAAAATAATTGATTTGACAATCTCATAACACCTTATAAACCCAAAAAACTGAATTACGAAACAGGTAATAATATAATTTATTTGCCCGTACCATGATTTATAGGTTCATTTACTCTCAATATACCCATGCTAATTTCACATATTTTCAGTTTATTAGATAAGAACTGAATGACAGCCTAAAAATTGTGTATGGCTATGCTATACTAGAACATAAAATTTGGCAAAGATCACAGTGAAGAGATCGCAGATTGATAAAATGTTAGCCACAATGTATATAAGATTTAGAATGATTATTAAAATATAAATCAGTATGATTACGTATAATAATTTAGACTGATTAGGAATGACAATTTAGACTGATTATGTATGATAATTTAGACTGATTAGGTATATAAGACAAGAAATGACGTGGCCGATAAACAGGGTTTTTCAAAGTGATAATCAACTTGAAAATATTCTTAAAAAGTGATTTCTTAGAGCCAGTAGACAGGTAAGTTCAAAATGATATAATTAAGACAAATGTTACTAATAGTCATTTTGCGTGATAAAGTGGTTGGTCATATATCCGATAAAAGATTGTGTTTAAAATAATATACGCAATATGGAAATAGACTTCTGATGAGCATTGTTAAAAGAGCCAATATGTAAATGTGTGCTGAGATAATTAAAAGTATTGTCATACTACATGCGATGCCTGTTACCATTCTTTATGTACTAAATGAGCCAAATAAGAGAAGACAAATTAAACTTATGTGTCAGTGGATTGTACCTTGGGATTGTTCCTTCGCGAAGAGTGCCCTGCACTGTGTGCTGATCAATTTCAAACTGTGTGGGGAAATCTATATTGCCTTTAGACTGTAAGTGGTTGCATGTTTGGCATAGAACCAAACAATTCAGTCAAGCAGCAAGAAACCAAAGAGGGAAACACAGGAAAAAAAAAGGCAAGAACACCAGCAAGGGGGAGAGCCGGGGATAAAAAAAATAAAACCCCCGTACCATCTCCCCCGAAAACAAAAATAATAATAATTTTATTAGGGTTTTTGACCTGCCATGCAAGCGCACCTGACATGGCAAAGGTCGATCACAACCACACAGCGTAAATTCATCTCTCACATCTTAACCTCACAAATCTTACCTCTCTTTTTTTTGCTCACTATCACATAATTTTTTCCATAACATTCTTTTCCAACGCCACAATTTTTTTCTTCCTCACAACACATAACTTCTTCAAAACCATAACAACGATAATAAAACAATACTGTGAATAAATTACCCAGCATAAGTCAACCTTTGTCTAGCTTACTATAATTCCTGCCAACTATTAACAGCTTCTATGATCTACCGCACCATAACGATCTCGATCCCGTCTCATAAGGCAGCTTCAGCAGATCTGATCTGATACGCACAGGTAGGGCAGACATAAAATCCGTCCATCCTTCGTCCAGATCCAAAGACCGTTTCCAGAAACAGCATAAGCCTGCACGTGTGAAAGTAGAACAATAAGTAAATCATTGAAAGATTAATAAATCGATCGAATATACAGACCTTTTAAAAAAAAAAAAAAAAACAGCTAAATCTTAATTTAAAATTATTGAATAGATATAAAGAGATTCTTGGACATACCTAGATCTACTCGATTGGAAACAAGACTGTCCATGGATCATGACCTCGCAAAAGCGGATCAAACGATCTATTCGTGGACATACCTTGATCTGCTCGATTGGAAGGCATGACCAAACGATAGATCATTTCACGATGTGTTCAGATCTATAAAGAAATTTGAGAGAAACAAAAGCAAAAGAAACAGATCTGATAATTAGCATGTCCTGAATAGAGAGAAGAGAGCCGACTGAAATGAGGTATCAGGGTTGTTGTGACTTATAGTACATGAAAACCGACTTAAATTGGAACCCTAGATGATCCAACGGCTTTTATGATTTGACGAGTTATATGGTGGACGGTTGGATTTGCGCGATATTAGTAGGTATCTGTCTGGCTGTCAGTAGCGTGTTGTAATTGACAAGGTATGGACGGCTATTATTTCGAGGAAGGTTCTCGATGAAAATGAATTTTTTTTTCTTTTTCAATTGGACGAAAAAATCAAAGCTAAACACCTTGTTTGGCAACTTGACCTTATGTAATCCATACACGTTTAACGCTACCACCTTGTTTGCCTACTTGGCCTTATGTAATCCATACACGTTTAAAGCTAACACCTTGTTTGCCTACTTGGCCTTATGTAATCCATACACGTTTAAGGTAGTGATAATGATAAGATAAAAATAGCATTAATATGAACCACAACGTTATGAAAAATTTTAGATACTAAAATCTAACAAATTTTTTTTTTTTTTTTTTATATATATATATTGAGGGATTAAATTATTATTTTGTTATTTTCCCGTCTAAAATAATATAGTACATGGTACTAACCCTATTTTAGTATTGTATACTTTTTCTTTTTTTTTTTTACTTTAATTTAATTATTGATAAAAATATTGTGAAAACCACCATAAATTTTTATGTTAAATAATTAAATGCTAATTGTGTTAAGTATCTCTAACAAACAAACCTAAGTTAAGCATATGAGTATATATATATTGTTAACTAATATAATATTAGAATTTATTTAAAATAATAAGTTTTTCTTAAACTGTGTATAAGTTTTAGGTAGCGTTTGCTTCCAAGTCACAAAAGATAATACCAATAATCTATCTTTTAATTCAGTAATTACTACGTTTTGGTATAAAGTAATCAAAGATTCCGGTAATCGATCAATATCAATAATAATTATTGTAGGTAATATAAGGGATAATTCGATTTTCATATGAAATGATGTTATTTTTTTATTATCGGGGAAATCAATTGTTCATACCAGTTTTACCCTTAATTAGTAAACATTTTAGTCACAAATGTCCTCATATGTCTACTAAATAACAATTAGCCAAAATGTGCGAACTGACTTCTTTAATCTCATATATTAATTTTTTGGATAGAAAGACCCTCACTATTTACATGGACAAAACCTAAAATACCCTTAGCCATCCAAGACAATTGCCGACTGTCGACCACTGGCAATAGTAGTCAGAACAACACACGACCGACCAGATTTAGCTGATTGTGTGCCAATCTAATCGTTTATGGCCAGATCGAAGGTTGGAAATGGCCAAATGGTCGTGGATCTGGCTGAAAATGATCAGATCCACAACGGCGAGATCTGTGGCCGTTTACAACCATGGATATGGTTGTTAATGGCCATAATGGATATGGCTTTCTAGCCAAATCGATGCACGATCGGCCAGATTTGGTTGGTTGTGCGTAGGGTGTTATCGAGTCGAGTCGAGCCAAGCCGAGTTTTCGGCTTAACGAGTTCAGCTTGTGAGAGGGGAAGAGTAAATGAGCCTAGACCGAGCCGAGCCAGAAATTATATGGCTTGGCTCGACTCGGTAATGGATTAGGCATATTTCGAGGCGGCTCGCGAGCCATCTCCAAATAATTTTGTTTTTTTTTTTAATTTTTTTTTACAAAAAATTCTCTGGGCAGCAGTCTGAGTCGTCTGACTGCCCACCTCCATTTTCTTTTGTTTAAATTATTTATTCTTTTATCAATAACAAATCAAAATAATTTTTTTAATATTATTTTCTTCATTTTTCAAAGGCAGAGGGCTGTTCAAATTCTGTTGGCTTGCGTTTCTTTGTTCTCCAATGTCTGAAATTCAAATAAATGCAAATCATAATTTAACTTTGTCTGGGCAGCATCCATCTCCAAATAAAATTGAAGAAACCCCAAACAAACAATTAAATCTCAATCGACCGATTAAAGTCCCCTACTGACCGATTAAAGTCCGACGACAATCCGACGAAGATGATGACGAACCAACGATATCCACTTCAGATCTGACGATGATGATGACGAACTGACGATATCCACTTTAGATCTGACGAAAATCCGATGAAGATGACAACGATGACGAAGATCCAACGGCTGCCGAAGGTCCGACAAAGATGAACAATATCCGGCGAAGCTGACGAAGATGAACAAGATCTGGCCGAAAATCAACACTTTGGGAGGAGTTTGATTCAAATTACACGGCAAGGGTTCACTGCTGATGGATTTTTCGTGATTTTGGGATTTTAATAACGGGGCCATTTTGTTATTTTTTAAAACTTGTTTGTATTATTTTCAATTAAATCCCAATGGTTTAGAAATTCTCAAAAAAACCCTCCACTTTTTCGAGCCAGGCGCGGCTCGCGAGCCTGACGAGCCAAGCCTTGTATGGCTCGAACTCAGCTCGTTTTGTCGGCTCGTAATCAGACGAACCGAGCCGTTAACAAGCCGGAGTCGAGTCGAGCCGAGCCGGCTCTCGAGCGGCTTGGTTCATTAACTAGCCCTAACTTGTGCATTGTCCCAATGATTGTCATCATCAGCCAACAGTCGTCCTAGGTGACTGGGTGCATTTTGTTAAATTTTAAACTTTTGTTGTTTGAGTATTAAGCTAAATTCTCAAATATAGAGGGTTAAAAATAATGTTCTAAATAATAATAATAATAGTAATAATAACATAATAATAATATTAACAAACAAAGACAATTCAGTATAAACTCCTTCGATAATATTTTATTCCTTTCAACCAAACATATTAATTACTTATACTCACCAATCTAACAAAACATATTAGTATAACATTCCCTCATTAATCTTCAAGATAATTTATCTTAATAGTAATCCTATTTTTTTAGTAATGAAAAATTTGCGCTACCTTAGTGTATTTACAAATTACGTGGTATCATTACCTATAATTTTTTGTTTTAATTTTCATACTCAAGACTTGACTTCATAAGTTGATAGTGAAATTTTGTACCATAAATTAATTTAATCAAACAAAATTTTACAAAATTTGTTGGTTAGGTCCTCGGGTTTCCCAAATGGGCGGTATATTAAAAAATACCCATCCGTTTACAATATACATTCAGTGAAACCTCTCGATAATAATCCTTTATATAGGAATAATCTATGTATAGTCATAAAAAATTGTAGTCCTTATTTAGGATAGTTATAAATAAAAATAAACTTCACATTATAATAAGTTATAATTTTTCTAATTCCCATTTTAAGAAAATTACCTCTACGAAATAATAATTATTTGTATAGTACAAAAAAATATAAGTTACGTTAAGGTTTAAGATGAAATAAAATATTTATCTAAAATTGTTTGGGACAAGGATTTATGTTTTAGAGCTATTACCGTATCTTTTAACTAACGGGTATAGTACGTAAAACTCACTAGCATGAATATCTTGTTGAAGCCAAAATATTTCTAGTTTCTCAAGCATATTCAAAGCTTATTGGGACGAAACTTTTTGTATTTTCGTAATATCATCCTTAGGATTATTTCTTCTTTCCCTTTTTTTTTTTTTTGTCTAATTGCAGTAATAACTACTAAAACAATGAATTGAAATCTTAATACATACTATTAAAACGTGAATTATAAAATAAGAAATCAAAATATAACTATATATCTATTAAGTTATAACCTCCTTATGATAATAAATTAGTTTGATCTCAACATTATGACACTAGAGAGATTTTACTGTATATATTTTTATAATCGGGTTATCCAAACCAGCTTGTGTAGATCTCAACTAATCATTAGAGTCATTGAATACCTTATATGTCCAATATACAAATAAATCACATACATACCTCAAATTTTTTATCATTTTGGACTTTATCACTAAAATCACACAACAAATCCACGGATTGCGTGGATTTTGATAAGAGAAATTAGTTGGGAGACTACAAAAAAAGAAAATTAGAGTTGGTTTAGATAAGATTTAGCTCGGGAAGTGCAAAAATCCCATTTGTTAATGTTGTTTTACGATCTTAATTACTGATGGTGCTGATAAACAACCTGAGCTTAACCAAACGAGGATTTGCTTGTTATCCATATTTTGATTGATTTGATTAGTTGATACTCACTCTCAACCCACTGTTTTTGTTTTCACCTGCGAGGTTGTGAGTTCAAAATCCAAAACACTGCAATCCCAACCCAGTTGTTTCATGCTGAGATTGCCCATGAAAATTTTTTAGTTGCTTCATAGTTTACCTTACTCATGTATGTGCGTGGAGACAAAAACTCTTTTAGTCCACACCCTAATTAATGCTATTCTTTACAGGCAATAAGTCCAACTCATTCCACCTACTCTCTTAAGTATTGGACACCTTTTTTCTCTTAATTTTTAACCAACCTTAGACCAAATTACCTTAATAAAAGTTATTCAAATTTTTGTTATTTTATCATTAGACCACCTAGTGGTGGTTACTGTTTGTAAATTCTCTTCTTTCTTTCTTGCATGTGCATTACCCATCTATATATCCGATCTGAACCATCATGGATATATAAAGAGAAGAAATGGAATGAGGAGATGTAGGAAATATGCTAGTAAAGAAGGCTTGAAGCGGAAGCTCTTTGAAACATCAGCAATTGCTTGGATTAGAATCAAAGTCAGGACAGTGGAAATGTAACAGAGACCCCCACTCGCAGATATAACTGACGTTCACGTCAATCTTCCCATGTCAATATTTCAAACATCATTTTATTATCGCGTTGGACTGGACTTCCCACCACACCCAACTTTGAAAGAACCTTCCCAACTAGAAAAGGAATTACAAACATTCTCATTCTCATCCTCTCTTCTCTGCACTAGCAATATTCCTAAAACAATGTAATTAAAACACATTATGCTATTTCTGGGTTAAGAAGAAGTGTTAGAGATAGGAACTGGGTTCCCGTTTCAGCTCCAAGCACGAGATGGCGAAGAGATCAGACTTTGCACAGAAGCTGTTAGATGATCTCCGGTTGAGAAAAGAACGACTGGCTGCCACTGAGAGTTCAAACCGAACAAATAACACAACAGTTGCAGGTAAGTAATTCTACAAATCTTTGCATTAGAAACCAAGAAGAGAATGCATTCATAGGACAACTTCATATTGAAGTTCCACGGATACAAGAATCTTAACTTAGCTTTTCTCAGGATCATGATTCTTGTTTCATGGCTTCAAGCAAACTAGAAAAGTAGCCGGTACCATTTGCCTTTTAGTACGCAGGTTAGAAGGATAGGTCGAAATTCAAAAGGGAAATTAATTCTTTTACATGTTGCATTCTTACTCTCAGTCTCTACTGTCGACATATATACGTAATAAAATACTGAGAAAAGCTACTCTTAACACAAATGGTAAAATGTTAGATTGTGTTTCAGTTTAATAACTAACAAAGTCGGAAGGTTCAGAGTAGTACTTTGTTCTGGAACTCTGCCTGAAAAAAAAAAAAAAAGAAGAAGAAAAACACCAGCAATAAAATCGGCTAGTTTTAGTCAAAGAAAATTAAGAGAGGAAAAGACTGCAAACGTGACTTTAATTATAATGTATTGGACTTTATTGACTGATGTACATCGACCAAGATAATTCTATGATTATTTTATAATGAAACTAATGAAAATTAGATGTTCAATCACAATAGAAATGTTTAATTAAGTGCAGCGTTTGTTCTGCTGTGTGTAACAGATGCATATTCGTATGCAAAGAAAAACTACCGAGGATCCAGGATTTCAAAACAACTGAAACTGTAAGTTTTCAAAGCTGAACTTTGTTTAATTGTTGATATATATATATATATAAGACTTAAATACAGGGAATTAACTTGTTAAGTTACAATTTATTGTTTCCAACAGATGGTTTAAGGCCTGGGACGCCGCAGAAAAGGTATAAGGAGGCAATAAATTCACCACTGGTGAAGCTTCTCAACAGGTTGTCCTTTTGGGAGAGGCCAAAGCACAGGAAAAATTGGAGATTTGTTAGCTTGGCTTTTGCCCTTGAGATGGAGGAAAACTCAGCATGATGGATTCGTCGGGCAATAATTCAATTCTGGCATTCCTGAATCAGATTGGGGGCGATCACTGGACTATGAGAAGATGGGAAGAAGAAATAGCATAGACAGGCATACTTCAACTAGCCACTTCCCTACCCTCTCTCATCTCCATCTCAAAGAGATATCAAGGGGGGCTCAAAAGTTAAATCAGATCCTTACAGCATGCTCTAATGGCCTGAAATTTGATAGATATTCAATGGAAATTGGAAATGAACTACTGAAGGGGCCAAAGATTTGGAAGAATCATTGCGGATGCTTATAAACCTGCAGGATGCTTCGGAGTACATGAGCACCCCACGAAGAAAAAGTCGGATCACTGTTGAGGAGGATGAAGATGAAGATGACAATGCTGTTAATTTGGCTGAGCAGAAGCAGCTGGCTCGGCCACAATTTTCATTCGACAAGCCCTCAAGAAACTATCATGGCACCCCAGATGTTGCAAGGAATGATCTCAAGCTGAGGTCGCAGCTCTTACTTACCCTTCGGAAGCTACTAATTTCATCTTTGAAAAACAATCAACACCTCACAGGCTATCAGTTAAGAGTAGCTCCAATGTCAAACTCCAGCTTCATTTTCAGAACAGAAAAAACTATTCAAGTTCTTCTCAATCCAAAATGGAAAAGGCGAGAATTCCAAATGTAATTGCAAAATTAATGGGGCTTGATGAACTTCCAGAAATGTAGAATCAAAGCACGCCATACAGAAAGACTCAAACCTCTTGAAGAAAACTGTGCAGGGAAGCACCAAGAAGGCCAAAAAGAGGACAGAAGATGCTGAGAATTGGTACACTTAACGTCAAGAAGAAAGATGATAAAACCCAACAACATTCCAGCAGTTCAGAACAGTGTTGCATCACAAGCAGAAATTGAACTGGCTGCCCGCAATGCTGGCTTTCAGGTGGTAATTCACGGTGGAAAGTCACCCTGGAAGGACTTTGAAGGTACAAAACCAGTGACAGGATTTGAAAAGGCCAGTATCAAAGTAGACAATCAGCAAGGCAATATCACCCATGAACCCTAAACATTGGAAACCAAAAGGATAATCGAAGAGCAAAGAGAACATAGAGGTGCAGAAAGAAAATGAAGAACCAGTTTTAAAGGATGAGCTGCAGCGGATGCCACCTCAAACACATAAAAGGTCAGAAGCGACAGTTATGTCGGAAGACAAAACAGGGTTGAAGGAAGGTGCGCTTCGAAGAGAAAGCGTTTACACAAACAAGCTTGTAGCGGGCACTCGGCAGAAGTCTCAAACCAATCTCGGATACCAACAACCACACATGCTTCGGAAATCAGAGCCTCTAGAAGAAAAACAGCAAGCAGAAGAGAGGGGACAACAGAGTGTAAAACAGAAGTTGCCAGCAAGGAAACAAAAGGGAAGTGAATCAATGTCCCCTGCTTTTTCAAAATCCATGCATGCTGAGATTAATTTGCAAAAGAAGCAGTCACATATAAATCATGCCGCAGTTAGTAAGAAAAATTTCACAGAAGCTCCTGATGCAATGCAATCAGAAAGGTTTTCAGATGGCAGACGTCAAGAAGATCTGGTCAGTAACAAGAGTTCTGCTAGCTTAAATGTCAACACAAGAGGCCCAGTGAGCGGGAACTCAAATCAGGATACATCTTCAAGAGAGCAAGAATCTAAACTAGCAAAATCGAAAGCTGCCGTTCCACCAATTATGGAAAAGAAACCTGTTCATGATCCAGGCACCTGGAACACTGAAAGCATTAAGGTGCATAGAAGAGAGACTCCTCGAATGATCAATGAAGTAATGGTCAGAAGAGGAGGTGCCCTACAGAACTCTGCCAGGGCACAGAAACGTAAAAATTCCATTTTGCAAGAAGTGAAACAGAGAAAGAATGAAAAACTCCGTGTCCCCAGAGAAGCAAATCAAACAAGGATTGGCAAGTCCAAAGAACCTGAAGTAAGCATCATTAAAACAAGAAAATTAGTTGCTAGCATAGAACCAACGGCTGTTGCACAACAACAGGAAAGAGAAGCTCAGGAGGCTCCCACTTTGCACAGTCCTACTGAGCATGGAAGCCAAAGCGCAAAAGAAACACAGACTCTAGTTCGGAATGACAGTGTCAGTCCATCTTTACACCAATTTTGAAGTTATTATTTTCGTATATCTCAAAATTCTAATTTGAGTTTCATGAGGAATATTTATTGTGTTAGGATTAGAAACCACATTCGAGGTAGAAAAGTAATTGCTTGTTTTGGGGGAGTCATATTGGTTTGGTGTGTTGTTACCTGCCATACTTAAATAGGATTTTATTTTCTCGCAGCTATTTCACATTTTGTTTTTTGGATGGATGATGTGCAGTGCCAGCAGACAGACTCTACGGTTATGAGTGATCAGCAAGGTGGAGAACCACTGCTTAATGGAGGTGTAGAACAGAAGTCTCACATTACTGAATCTAATCCACCAAATGGTAAGTACAACCTCGTAGTTCAGTTTCAAATGTGTTTCCCCACAAGACGACGTGTAGTGTATCTTTCCGGACGAAATGTCATCTCATGAAACAACAGAAACGACATTAGAAGTGTGGAATGGAAAAACGTTTGATAGTCAAAGCTCTTTGTTTTAATTTTGCAGGGAAGCATCAAGGCAGCACTGATATCGCTTATCCCTCACAATTGGTGTACCAGAAAAGTTCTAGAACAGAAACAGCAAGGCCACTAACAGAGGGTGAAAATCATCTGAAGCAGATACTGATTAAAAGCCAGATATTTCTTAACACTGCAGAGGCTCTCTTCAAACTCAACATTCCTTTTGACATTCTTGATGCCGGTGGCCCTGACTGTCAAGATGAGGACAGCAAGCTCATATTAGACTGCGGCTATGAAATAATGAAAAGAAAAGGAAGAACGCAAGAGCTAAGCGTTCATCCTTTTATTAAAGTATCAATCTCTGCAGTGAAGATAAGATCCTTGGACGACTTGGTTAGACAGTTAACTAAAGACTTTGAGAAGTTAAAATTCTACGGTGGGAATGTGAATAGTGAAGTCATTTTGGAAGAGTTTCTGCCTAAATTGCTTGAGAATGATGTCTATAACAAGGACCCAGATGTGAATTGTATGTGGGATTTGAGTTGGAACGAGATGATGTTTGCATTTATTGAAAAAGATGATGTTATAAGGGATGTGGAGAGATTTGTTCTCAGTGGACTCGTAGACGAGATTACCAGAGATCTTTTAATATTCCAAATTCCAGCGTTTTGATGTGAACTGATGGAAAAACAGGGGAAAATAATTTCGTTCTGCATTGCAGTTTGTAAAGTAAACTGAAAATTTTTATGGGTTATTTTTTTTTTCCATTTTCCCTAAGGTAATATTAAATTTGTGTATATGCCAGTTTGAATTTTGATCATTGTCCATATCAAATATGCAATATCTATGAGCATAATGTCACGGAACCCGTATTAGGGGAAATCTTGGACTTATAAGAGGACTCCCTCCATTTAATGATTAGCCCTTTGATGTGAAACTCCCCATTTGTAATAATGGTATCAGAGTAAACGCACTCCGTCTTTTGGTGTTCTGTCACAGACCCCACATTGAAAGCTATCAAAGTAAACGTGATCCGTCTTTCAGTGTTTCGTCACACTATCACGG
The DNA here is from genome assembly GCF_008641045.1 of Pistacia vera. NCBI lineage: Eukaryota > Viridiplantae > Streptophyta > Magnoliopsida > Sapindales > Anacardiaceae > Pistacia > Pistacia vera. The sequence continues at coordinate 5,761 of NW_022195360.1, read as the reverse complement.
ACCCTATATTAAAAGCGCTTAGGACGGGAGTCCGGTAATAGCGAAACTAGTACTAAATGCCATTGCCTACATCAAAACGTGTTTAGAAAATATTGGGTTTATTATGTAAACTTATCTTCAATTTAACTAATGATTGAGGGCTATCTGGCAAAGAGACGGGAGACATTAAGTATGACTCAACACTTTACCAATAAAGTAATTAGATTTTTTTTATAAAAAAAAAAAAAGTGTAAAAAGCCTTTGTAACGGATATTTCTGAACAACACTTTAGATTTAGAAGTTGGATTTGAATTTGTTTTATTTGACATACATAAACGATGAAGAGTAATGTTATAGTCATCGGTAATAGTATATCGAATTTATGCACTAAATAACATGATAAAATTCTGACCATTTATTAATATTAAGTTAAAATTAATCAACGATCAAGATTTTATCACGTCATTCGATGCACTATCACCAGTGACTGTATCATTTTTTAATGATGAAACCACTAACATAAGCTGGTCAATAAAGGAGCTGTGATGAGGCCTTTGATAGAGTGGGTCTCCATAACATCTTATTTAAAAATGAAACTAAAGATCACGAGCTCAAAATTAAATTATTAACCCAAGGGTTGCTAGGGTGGTTAAAAAGGTTTACTCATTTCCTTGAGTTTGGGTTCAAACCTTTGATCCACTTAACACAACAATATTGTAGTTTATCTGATCCTTTAAACTTGTAAAGTGTTTAATAGATTCCGAAGATTAGTTGAGATGCGCGTAAACTAACCCGAATACCCTGATTACCCAAAGAAAAAAAAATATGGTCAATAACGGCAACCAAGAAGAAAGCTTAATTTTGAAGGTATCAATCAAAGTTTTCCTTCCCATTTGAATTGCTTGTGCGCCCATCATACCTAGCTTTATAAAGTTACTTCCCCTTTGTGCTTTTGCATTTTGTCACCTCAACCCTCAAGCCACCCGCAATATTCTATTCCATTTTATGCTTTACTTTCTATAACGTCTTTAAACTTTAAAGCTCTCTTCCCCTGTTGAAAATTTGACTCCATTTTCTTTCTTTATTATATAATATATATGTCATTTCTTAGTGGAGAAGAAAACCACCATGAATACTTGAAAGGAGGAGAATTATACGAATTCCCAGTAAACAGTAACGTTAACGATTGGCTCATCATGATTTATTCTATTCAAATACTTGAAAGGAGGAGAATTATACGTATTCCCAGTTCCCCACGTGACTAGGATCCTTCACTCAGGAGTTTCCACTTTCACGATGTAGTAGAATTTACCATATGTTTTTCTTCTTACAATTCTACCCTCCACTCCATAATCCCTCTCTTATTTATAGAACCTCACCTTCACGAAACAATATCCAAAACAGAGACTGCACTGCATTTATTCCATGGCCGCTGTTCGTTGCGCTGTACTTTTGGCCCTCCTTCTACTGAACGTAATAGAAACTGCATGTAAGTTGTTGTTCAGTCTTATGATTCGGAAAGAAAGCTTTGTTTTGAAATTTTGTTCCATTTTTTTTTTTAAATTCATAAATACTGTACGTACTGGCCTGAAAGATGAAATATCTTTTTAGTGGCTGAGAATTCTTACTCAATCATGAAACTCTTACTCTGTCCGTGCAGACTCAGAACCATTCATAGGTATAAACTATGGGCAAGTCGCGGACAATCTCCCGGAGCCATCAGCCACTGCAAAGCTAATACAAACCACTGCAATTGAGAAGGTCCGGTTGTTCGGGGCCGACCCAGCCATCATCAAAGCCTTTGCAAACACCGGTGTAGGAATTGTCATCGCAACTTCAAACGCTGACGTTCCAGCATTAGCTTCCGATCCTAATTTTGCTAAAACCTGGATCAACACGAATGTAGTTCCCTTCTATCCAGCCAGCAATATCATCGTCATAAATGTGGGTAACGAGGTTACTCTATCTGGTGACCAAAATCTGGTCGCTAAGCTTTTGCCAGCGATGCAGAACATCCAGAATGCCCTCAATTCTGTCTCTTTAGGTGGTAAAATTAAGGTTTCCACCGTTCATGCTATGACTTTGCTAGCACAATCTGAACCGCCCTCTTCAGGAGTCTTTGATGCAAAATATGTTGACGTTTTGAAAGGATTGCTCGCGTTTAATAATGCCACCGGTTCGCCTTTTGCAATTAATCCATACCCGTACTTCGCTTCCATGGGTGATACTAGACCTGAGACGAAACCTTTTTGTTTGTTTCAGCCCAATAAAGGGCGATTCGATTCAAACACCAAAATTAATTACATGAACATGTTTGATGCTCAGGTGAGTTAACGAGTTATGCTTTGCTCTTTGTTTTATATCCTTTTCTTAGCAAGAGTTTCTTATGTGCTCAAATTTAACTAAAAAATAACTCCATTAATTGTAGGTGGATGCAGTACGTTCTGCGTTGAATGCCCTGGGTTTTAAGAATGTTGAGATTGTGGTTGCTGAGACTGGATGGCCGTCCAAAGGAGATAGCAATGAACCAGAGGCAAATGTTGAGAATGCCAAGGCTTATAACGGTGGTTTGATTTCACATCTCCGATCCAAGGTGGGGACTCCATTGATGCCTGGGAAATCAGTGGATACTTATTTATTCGCAATGTACGATGAGAACTTGAAACCAGGGCCTCTTTCCGAGAAATCATTTGGACTGTTCAAGCCTGATCTCACCATGACTTATGACGTTGGCCTTGCAAAGGCTGGAGACCAGGTGAGAGTTTTTCCAAGACTAGTTTGAAGATAAATTAGTAGTGATAGCTAGCTATTAGTAAGCTTTTCTAACTTGGAACTTTTTTCAACAGAGCCCAGAGTCTCCATCAAATAACACCAACAATTCACCAATGTGGTGTGTGCCCAAGGATGGAACACCTGATGCCAAATTGCAGGAGAATCTTGATTTTGCTTGTGGACAAGGGATTGATTGTAAAGAGATTGGACCAGGTGGTGCTTGCTTTGAACCTAACACAGTAGCATCACATGCTGCATATGCCATGAATCTATTCTATCAAAAATCTCAAAAAAATCCATCCAGCTGTGACTTCTCACAAACAGCCACCCTTTCCTCAAAAAATCCAAGTTAAGTTTATGTTTATCTGTTTAAAGACATTTATAGACTAATGGTAAATAATGCTCAATTTCTGAAAGCTTTTCATATTGATTCGTTACATGATGCTTTCTTTCTGGTTGTTTGCAGGCTATGGTGGTTGTACTTATCCTCAGAGTTCCTAAAGACAGAGTACCTCTGTTCTGTTGATTGGTTGGCTGCGAGCAAATGTTTGTGTTTGTACTTTGTACATGTATTATATGGCATGTGATATAAGATTGACGGTGGAGTGTATGAGATGGATATAAACATGTATTTATTGGCATGTAATTTTAGTTTTTGGCTGGAATGGATGAGAGTGAGATTGGTTTGTTTAATGAATTTGTGCTTCAAATCTTCATTTATTTGTATATGTTTTGTTACTGGCATGAAGCCATTCCCATAAGTTGGACAATAGAGAAGATCAACGCAGAAGTAAGCTTAATTTTTAAGGTTTGAAAGCCTCCATTGAGGTCAGCTGATCAACTGCTGCGTGTGCACCAATTATACCCACCTTTCTAAAGCGAATTAACCTTCGTGCCTTTGCTCCTCAAAGCACAAGCATCCACAATCTTCGATAATTTCATGCTTTAATTAACTTCATTTGCTTTACTTTTACACCATCTTTAACTTTAAAGCTCTTTTCCTCACTTGAAAATGTATTCCCATATTCTGTAATGGATATGTCATGTCTTAGCAGAGAAGTTACCCACGGAACCTCCATCAACACAGGTGATATTTGTAAAACAGATAAACAGAAGCGTTAAGAATAATATTATGTGCACTAACTAAATTGCACTAATTCAAATATTAACAATTGAAATTTTGAAAGGAAAAAAAATTTAGTTTTTCGGGAGGAATTGACGTGGCAATAAGAGAAGTCTGTCACTTCAATTAGTACTTAGATTGTATGATTTTTAGTTAGTGCACATAGCATTATTAACAGATGTGAGTTTGTTGTAGAAACAAGAAAAAATAGAAAATCCAAGACTTGTTATAAACACTATCCTCAAGAATTATTTCGCCACAATAATTATTTCAAGATTGTGAAAATCTCCCAGGATTTAACAGGTGTTTCTGAAATAAATTGCAGGCACACAAAACAATATGAAATTTTAATTAACCCAAAGAAGAAGTACAAAGATGAAGGTTGATGACTTATGAAATTATGAAGAACAATAACTCTTTTTATAGTGTAAAATTATAACGTTATAATAATGTTGACATCAAGAAAATATAGGAGAAAAATAAGGTTTATGAACGTTATGATAATGTTACCTTCTAATGTTAACTCTAGCGGTTAATAAAACTTCTTGTTAAAGTTTGGGAATAATAGGTCAGTAGGATAAAAACAATAACAGTCCTCACAAATTCTTTTTGAAATACCAATACTAATTCAGCAGAGTTCTCATTACTCAAGCTGATACATGTTTCTATTATCAAATATGATTACAGATGACATTTAATTCTATACATTGCAAATTATACAAGAATCCTACAGAGGTTTTAGTCTTATGAAAAGCTTAGACATCGTTTATGATATTACCTTCTAATGTGTAGCCAAAACTTATGCGTACTTCAACATGAAATCTTTTATCCTGTACACAGGTCTGTATCCTATGTAAACACTATACATGGGTCATGGAATGACTCCAAGACTTTTACAATAGTAATATAATTACAAGCAGTGATGGTTGCCTGTTAGATGTTGTGAGAGATATAATTCATTTGAAGAAAGGCATTCGATAATCATTCAAATCCGTTGTCGTCCAGCGGTTAGGATATCTGGCTTTCACCCAGGAGACCCGGGTTCGATTCCCGGCAACGGAATTTCAATTCTTTTTCTTTCTAATTGTCAATTTTTCTTTCAAATTTTAATTTCTTATATATATAAGGGATGATATAGCTTTCTCTTCTATCACAACACTCCATTAATTTTATATACATAAGAGATGATAACAACACCAATTAAAAGCAATCAATTATATTTTACTACATAATATTGTATAAAAAATATTCTATGTGTAGTATTACTTAAAGATTATGTCACTTCATCTTTTACAACACTAATTTTCTGTATATGAGGGTTTGATATCATAATACTCAACTAATTTTATGTATAAGAGATGACATCACTTCAAGTTTATGTATAAAAGGCAATATCACTTCAACTTTAAGAGTATCTTCAATGATGTTCTTTATTTTAAAGAACATATAAATATAAATATGCAATATCTTTATTAATTTTTAATTATAAAGAATAGAATTTTTATTTAAATCCAATAGATTCTTTAAATTTTAATTTTTTCTCTTATTAAGTTTAAAAAAAAGGCTTAATAACAAAGATAATTAATATATAAAATGCATAAAACTTATAATTTATTAATTAAAATTAAGATAGAGAGTAAAATTTGATTTTTTAGATGTAAAGAGTCAAATTTACGCTTTAATTTATATTTAAACAATAAATAGTATATTAAACTTTTATTTTTATGAATAAATTATTTATATAAAGAATTTGAATCATAAAAAAAATAAATCTTAAAATGCTTTAATAATACTAATTTTCTATACGTGAGATGATGTGTCTTTAATTTTCTGTATAAGCGAAGATGCCTCCATTTTTGGCAACAGGATTATTAATCATTGTTGAAT
>NW_022195359.1:0-30040 GCF_008641045.1 Pistacia vera | reverse complement strand
CCTTTTTTGGTTTATTTTTGAACAAATTTGTCATAAACCTTGCTTAGGCCTTCAACAATGGAATCCCCCACCTTCTTTGATATTTAGTTGTTTGCATTGTTTGTGGTGGAATTTGTTGAAATTGCTGCCAAAACACACAATAATGAAAGTAGAAAAGTAACAAAAAACAGTGATTTATCTTAATTCGTTCTCAATAAAGTAATTACGTCTAACAATCAAATATAGTAGTTTTAGTGAGCAAGAGCAAAATATGAACTAAATCCAACAGAATTGAATAAAGTATATAGTTAGTAACTTGAATTTTTGTCTTAAATTGATAAAATCTATAACAATTAATACAGTGCTAACGTTACTACTTGAATCTAATGGTTAATTAATCAATTTATGTTGGAGGGCAACTAATCCTTGAGAATAAGGAAGAAGTGTTACATATTACGATTAAGAAAATAAAATTCTCAATAATAGAGGGAAGAATGATGTTACGTAAACGAATTTTCCTCCTTAATTCCTTCTTTTGGTATTTTATTACAAAGAAATTGCTTAAGATTTTCCAAGTTTTATGGAGTTGATTTCGGGTGGGGAAGACAATAGAAAGTAGAGATATTGTGGATTGATAAAACATGAGCAACTCCTATGAGGGAGAGTGGATACTGAAATGGCGTTGAATTGGAGATTCTAAAAGCAAGTGTTTTCATGGAGGAACATGGAGTTGCAAATATTGCAGAGAAAATCAGTAACACGATAAGAGAAATTGATGAGAAGGGACTTTTTGAAGGTGCAGAAGAGAGTTTAGAAAAGTTGATGGGTTTGGGGAAAAGGAGAAGAAAGGATTAGTATTGCTGGGTCGAACCGATTCAAGCTTTATGGAGTTGATTACGGGTGGGGAAGACCAAAGAAAGAAGAGATAATATCTATTGATAGAACTGGAGCAATTGCTATGTTGGAGAGTGGAGATTGAAATGGCCTTGAAATTGGAATGGTATTGAGCAGCCATGAAATGGAGATTTTCAAGTCTGTTTGTTTCTGGTTTACAGGATCTTTGAAGTATGCGATATCCAATATAACATTGTACTATTTTTATTTGTCTTTTATGTAAAAATAATTTCTATAGGGTTATTATCCCTCACCTCCCTTGAGTTTTGGGATTACAAATAACACCCTACAGGTTTAATATAGCATACTCACCTGTCTTTACATTACAATAATTATCTATNATAAACTTTAACTTAAGTTGGATTTTGAGTGGAATTTACATACCTTATACTTGAGTAATCTTTACTAAGCTCTCTACTCTTGTTGGATTCAAACCTTTTCTTAACTCTAAGCATAAACTTTATGAGAACTCAACTTTTACACAAATAAATCATAGATAAAGAGCAAGAATTCTTACCTCTTGTTGCCTAGGATCAAAACCCTATTAAAATCCACTCAAAAGCCCTCAAAATCCTTAGAGAATGGAGTGAAAAATTGACAGAAAATGGAGAAGGAGAGTGGCGGGGGAATAAGAGAAATAAGGGTTTCAAGCCCTTAACATTTTATTTTATAACCACACTTTCCCATTTTGCCCTTACTCTTTCTTAGAAATTTCATCTTTGTCCCTTAGTCAATCACCATAATGCCCTCATTTTTATTGTATTCTCTATGAAATTCTATCTCTTTTCACTCCCCACAATTTCAACTAATTTTGAGTGAAAATACCATTTTACCCTTAATGCAAGTTTAAGACATTTTCTTCATATTCTCTTAAAATAACTTTAACAAAAAAATCAACTAAGGGCTATAAAACATATATTGAATCATGTACCTCCATGTTGGGCGTTACAAGTTACGAGGTCCATAAGATATCAACGGAAAGCTCGCTTCGAGCCCAACCACATGACATGTCCAGCATAAGAATTCCCTAAGAGGTCTGTACGTCAAAAGCCCAATCGAAAGGCCCAAAGCCAAAACTCCTAAATGGGTGTGTCAACTTAAAACGGCCATAACTTTAGGAAAGCTCATTTCAAGTCCATTAATGTGGCACGTCTAGCAAAATAATTCTTGAAGAACCACACATAAGAAGAATAAACGCAAGGCCCAATAGTCCTAAATGGGGCATGTCATATTAAAACAACCATAACATTGATCTGGGAGGAGTTACGGGGCTCGTAAGGCAACAACATAAAACTCATTTTGAGCCCAACAATGTGGTACATCTAGCACAAGAATTCTTAGAGAGGGTTACACGTCAGAAGCCAAAACACAAGGCCCAAAGTCCTAAATGGGCATGTCAACTAGAAATAGTCATAACTTTTGATCCATAAGAAGTTACGGGGCCCGTAAGATATCAACTAAAAGCTCATTTCGAGCCCAACCATGTTGCACATCTAGCACAAGAATTCCTAGAGATGGCTCTACGTTAGAAGCCCAAACATAAGGCCTAAAAGTCCTAAATGGGTATGTAAAGTTAAAATGGCCATAACTTTTAATTTGGAAGGAGTTACAGGGCCCGTAAGGTATCAACAGAAAGCTCTTTGCGAGCTTGACGTAGAACATATAGCACAAGAATTCTTGGAGGGGGCAGTGAGTCTAAACCTAAAACACAAGGCCCAAAAGTCCTAAATGGGCATGTAAACTTAAAACAACAATAACTTTTTATCAGGGAGGAGTTATGAGGCCCATACAATCAACAGAAAGCTCGTTTTGAGCCCAACAACATGTTACACCTAGCATAAGAATTACTGGGGTGAGCTATGTTAGGAAACGATCCATATACGTAGCGGAAAACAAAAATAATAATACAAGGATCATTCCCATAGAGTCAAGATCAAGGTATAATTTTACAGTTTATATCAAAGTAGAAATCTGCAAAAAAATTAATCAAGAGTTTAGAAACTATACGTACGTTTGGAGGCTCCTCCAAATTTGTCTTTGAACGTTTTTGCTACCGGCCCAAGTGTAGGATCGAACCGACGTAGTCCACACGAAGACAATCACAAAGAACTAAAGAGGGATTTGCTAGATCCTCTTTAGCTTTAAGATTAAAGAAGAAAAGAAATGTTTTGAATTTTTCAATCAATGAATGAAATGAAAATTCACTTCTGCCGTGGGAGAGGAAATATGGGGCTACTGTGTTTTTCCTTTTCAAAGAGAAGGTGAATAATGAATTTACTCTCTCCTTTTACAAATAACCTTTTTCTTTTATATTTAAAACTTAGTTGCCCTATTCCCATATGGAATAGGCTTGGGCTCCAACCCAAACACCCCATGTTACCAAACACTCTCAATTAAAATATATTTAATATATATTAACATTTAACAATAATGATGATTTAATTAAATATATGCAAACACATATTTAAATGTAATTTCACTTATTTAATTGTTCAAATAAATTAAATAAAGGCTACGACCTCAGCAAATTTAATTGCACTATGAAATTATCAAAATACCCTTTCGCCTAAAAAGATGAAAACGCCCTTCTTTCTTCTTGGCTCTTAAATTATCTTCTATGTGTGTGACCCATAGGCTCCTCATCATATCGGTAGTGCATAGTATCGCGATTAACACCAATTAATCATCTCACTATACACAGACCAAGATTGGCCCCTAGTAAGGCAGATTCGGATTCAACAAAGTAGCTACCTGTCAACGATATAGTTACGGTACAATTTGATCCTTTCATCATACGTTATCTTGACGAGATGAAGGCATAGAAATAGTGTCAACCTTCGGTTACTCTTGATATTATGTATTCAGTTTCTGGACCAAAGACCTGTATCATAATCTGAATAAAGCAACAACTCAATCCCACTGTGGCCATAATTTTAGTGTCATTGCCATATACTGAATTACGTCGTGAGATAACTTCTCCCGTACCTGGGAGTGCTGAATCCTCTATCTATCCACCTAGTCTTGATACATTCCTTGATGCAGCCAATCACCACGTTATTGACAGCTTTAAATAGAACTGCGTTAGGCTAGTGTCAAACTACACCAATCGGTGCACAAGGCGCTCTGGTGATTCAAGTCTAAGGATCACAGCACCACCATTATTTGAGGATTTGTTCTATAGAATAGGGTTACCATCCATATGGAATCCTCTGGTGGGTCAGTCCACTAAACTTGTTGCGGTGTATTTGCCTAAAGCAAGCACCATGTGTTGCACCGGGTTGTCACCAAACAACCTTGACAAGTGAGATCAGTCACTGCCTTTCGACAGGGTCGTTCAACACTATGATAGCCTTACCGTATTATCTGTGCCCTTACTTCAGAATAATACTGGGGCTACGGACGTTTCTAGAATGGCCACCATATGTGCTCATAGGGTTCTCACTATCAAGATTTGAAACACTTGATACCCTCGTCACGGTTCTACCATTCTAAGGATATATATCAATACATATTGCAATAATAATAATTTACGCGATATAGAATAAAATACCTTTTATTGATTAATGAACATTATTACAAAAAGTCAATTCTATAAAAATTGATTGGCTCTGGGGCATCTACTCTAACAACCTACGCGTCAGAAGCCCAAACGCAAGGCCCAAAAGTCCTAAATGGGCATGTCAACTTAAAACAGCAATAACTTTTTATCAGGGAGGAGTTACAGGGCCCATACACTATCAACAGAAAGCTCGTTTTGAGCCCAACAACGTGTTACATCTAGCATAAGAATTACTGGGGTGAGCTACGGGTCAGAAGCCCAAACGCAAGGCCCAAAAGTCATAAATGGGCGTGTCAAATTAAAATAGCCATAACTTTTGATCTGAGAGGAGTTACGGGGCCCGTAAGATGTCAATGTAAAGCTCGTCTCGAGCCTAACGTAGACGTCTACCACTAGAATTCATGGCGAGGGCTACAAGATAGAAGCCTAAATGCATGGCCCAAAAGTCATAAATGGGCATGTCAACTTAAAATGGCCATAATTTTGATACGAGAAGAGTTACGAGGCCAGTAAGATATCAACGGAAAGTCGTTTCGAGCCTGAAAATGTGGTACATCTAGCACAATAATTTCAAGAGAGTATTCCGTATTAGAAGCCCAAACAAAAGGTCCAAAAGTCCTAAATGGGCATGTCTACTTAATATGACCATAACTTTTGATCCGGGAGGAGTTACGGGGTCTGTAACATATCAACAGAAAGCTCATTTCAAGCCCTAGAACATGCTATGTCTGGCGCAAGAATTCCTTGAGAGCTCTATGTGTCAGAATCCCTAACACAAGGACCAAAAGTCGTAAATGGGTGTGTCAACTTGTAATGGCCATAACTTTTGATGCGGAAAGAGTTAGAGGGCCTATAAGATATCAACGGAAAGCCCGTTTCTAGCCCAACAACGTGGAACGTCTAGCATGAGAGTGTCTAAAGAGGTATGCACGTTAAAAGCCCCAACATAAGGTCAAAAGTCCTAAATGGGCATGCCAACTTAAAATAGCCATAACGTTTGATCCAGAAGGAGTTACGGGGCCCGTAAGATATCAATTCAAAGCTCGTTTCAAGCCCAACAATGTGACATGTCTACCACAAGAATTCCTTGAGAGGTATGCAAATAATAATCCCAAATGTGAGGCCCAAAAGTCCTAAATGAACGTGTAAACTTAAAACAACCGTAACTTTTGATATGGGAGGAGTTACGGGGTTTGTATGATATCAACAAAAAACTTGTTTTGAGCCCAACAACATGGTACATCTAGCACAAGAATTCCTGGAGAGGGGTACGTATCAAAATCCCAAACGCAAGGCCCAAAAGTCCTAAATTGGCATGTCAACTTAAAACAAACATAACTTTTGATCCATGAGGAGTTATAGGGCCTGTAAGATATCAACTGAAAGCTTGTTTCAAGCCCAACAACATGGCGCTCTAGCATAAGAATTCTTGGAAAGATCTATGTGTTAGAAGCCAAAACGTAAGGCATGAATGTCTTAAATGGGCGTGTCAAATTAAAACGGCCATAACTTTCATCTGGGAGGAGTTACAGGGCTGTAAGATATCAACTGAAAGCTCGTTTTGAGTTGAAAAATGTGACATGTCTAGGACCAAAATTCTTGATGAGGGCTATGTGTTCGAAACCAAAACGCAAGGCCTAAAAGTCTTAAATGGGCATATCAAGTTAAAACAACCATAACTTTTGATCTAGGAGGAATTACGGGCCCGTAAGGAATCAACGGAAAGCTCTTTTTGAGGTCGACATAGAACGTATAACACAAGAATTCATGGAGGGGGCTATGAGTCAGAAGCCAAAATGCAAGCCCAAAAGTCCTAAATGGGCATGTCAAACTAAAACAGCCACAACTTTTTATCTAGGAAGAGTTACGGGGGCCATAAGCTACCAACGAAAAGCTCGTTTCGAGCCCAGCAATTTGGAACATCTAGCAAAAGAATTCCAAGAGAGTGTTGTACATCAGAAGCCCAAACGAAGGGCCTAAAAGTCTCAAATAGGCATGTCTACTTAACACAACCATAACTTTTGATGCTGGAGGAGTTACAGGGTCCATAAGATATCAACAAAAATCTCGTTTTGAACCCAACAATGTGATATCTTAGTACAAGAATTCTTTGATAGCTCTGTGCATCAGAAGGCCAAAAAAAAGGACGAAAAGTCATAAATTAGCATGTCAACTTAAAACGACCATAACTTTTTATCTGGAAGGAGTTACAGGGTCGATAAGATATCAATGGAATGCTCGTTTCTAGCCAAAAAACATGGCACATCTAGCATAAGAGTTTTTGGAGAAGGATGCACATCAGGAGCCCCAATCTAGGCCTAAAAGTCCTAAATGGGCATATCAACTTAAAATAGTCATAAAGTTTGATCCAAGAGGAGTTTTGGGGACTGCAAAGTATCAACTGAAAGCTTGTTTCGAGCCTAATATATATTGCATGTCTAGCACAAGAATTCCTTCAGAGGGAAGCGTATCAGAAGCCCAAATGCAAGCCCAAAAGTTCTATATGGGCATGTAAACTTAAAACAACCATAACTTTGGTCTGGAAGGAAATATGGGACTTGTAAGATATCAATTAATGTCTAGCACATGAATTTTTAGGGAGGACGTCATTTTTGAAGCTCAAACGCAAGGCCCAAAAGTCCTAAATGGGCATGTCAACTTAAAATGGCTGTAACTTTTGATTTAAGAGGAGTTATTGAGAGGTCTGCACATCAGAAGCCGGAACACAAGGCCCAAAAGTCTGAAATAGGCATGTCAATTTAAAACGGCCATAACTTTTGATTCAGAAGGAGTTATGGGGCCCATAAAATATCAACGCAAAGGTCGTTTCAAGGCCAACAACATGACACATCTGGCACAAGAATTCCTAAAGAGGGCTGCATGTCAGAAGCCTAAATGCAAGACGGAAAGCCCTAAATGGGCATGTCAACTTAAAACAGCCATAACTTTTGATCTAGGAAGAGTTACAGGCCCTTAACAGATGTCAATGGAAAGCTTGTTTTGAGCACAACATGGCACATCTAGCATAAGAATTCCTTGAGAGGGATGCACATCAGAAGCCCAAAAGCCCTAATTGGGCATGTCAGCTTAAAACAGCCATAACTTTTGATCTGGGAAGAGTTACAGAGCCCATAAGATGTCAACAGAAAGCTTGCTTTGAGCACAACATGACACATCTAGTACAAGAATTCCTTGAGAGGGCTGCGTGTCAGAAGCCCAAACGCAAGGCTGAAAATTCCTAAATGCGCTTGTCAAATTAAAATGACCATAACTTTTGATCCAGGAGGAGTTACAGGGTTCGTAAGATACCAACAGAAAGCTTGTTTCAAGCCCAACAACATGGTACACAAAGCAATAGAAGTTCATGAGAGGGCTTTGCGGCAAAATCCCAAACACAAGGCCCAAAAGTTCTAAATGGGCATGTCAACTTAACACGGCCATAACTGTTGATCCGGGAGGAGTTACGGATTCCATGAAATATCAATGGAAAGCACGCTTTGAGCCTAACAACGTGGTATGTCTAGCACAAGAATTCCTGGATAGGGCTGCAAGTCAGAAGCGCAAACATAAGGCCCAAAAGTCCTAAATGGGCATGTCAACTTAACATGACCATAACTTTTGATCCGAAAGGAGTTACGGGGTATGTGAGATATCAATGAAAAACTAGTTTCAAGCCCAACAACATGGCATGTCTAGTACAAGAATTTCTTGAGAGGTGTGAGCATCAAAAGCCCAAACGCAAGTCCCAAAAGTCCTGAATGGGCGTGTCAACTTAAAATCGCCACAACATTTGATCTAGGAGGAGTTACGGGGCCCTAAGTTATCAATAGAATACTTGTTTCTAGCAAAGAAATGTGGTATGTCTAGCAAAAGAATTCTTGGAGAGAGTTGCACTTAGAATCCCAAACGCAAGGCCCAAAAGTGTAAATGGGCAAATCAACTTAAACCTACCATAACTTTTTGATCTATGAGGAGTTACGAGGCCCATAAGCTATCAACGGAAAGCTAATTTCGAGCCCAACAATGTGTTACATCTAGCACAAGACTTCCAAGAGAGTGTTATGCATCAAAAGCCCAAACAAGGGGCCCAAAAGTCCTAAATGGGTATGTCTACTTAACACGACCATAAATTTTGATCAGAAAGGAGTTACGAGGTCCATAAGATATTAATGAAAAGCACGTTTCGAGCCCAACAGTGTGGTGCGTCTAGGACAAGAATTACTTGAGAGGTATATGCATCAGAAGCCTAAACAAAAGGACCAAAAGTCCTAAATTGGTGTGTAAACATAAAAAAGCCATAACTATCGTGAGGAGTTATAGGGCTCGTAAGATATCAATGGAAAAGTTCATTTCTAGCCCAACAAATGACACATCTAGCACAAGAGTTTCTGGAGAGGGTGGCACATCAAAAGCCACAACGTAAGGCCCAAAAGTTCTAAATGGGCATGTCAACTTAAAATAGCCATACCTTTTGATCTAGGAGGAGTTTACGATTTACGGTTTACGGATCGTAAGATATCAACTAAAAGCTCGTTTCATGTTTAAAAATGTGGCATTTCTAGCACAAGAATTCCTTCAAAGGGATGCACATCAGAAGCCCAAACGTAAGGCCCAGAACTCCTAAATGGGAATGTAAAATTAAAACGACCATAACTTTGGATTTGGGAGGAGTTACAAGACCCGTAAGATATCAACGGAAAACTCATTTTGATCCCAACAATGTCGCATGTCTAGCACATTAATTTTTAGAGAGGGCATTGTGTTTGAAGTTCAAAAGTCCTAAATGGGCATGTCAATTTTAAACGGCCGTAACTTTTGATCCGGGAGGAGTTATTGAGAGGTTTGCATGTCAAAAGCCAAAATGCAAGGCCCAAAAGTTCTAAATGGGCATGCCAACTTAAATCGGCCATAAATTTTGATACAAAAGATGTTATAAGGTCTATAAAATATCAATGGAAAGCTCATTTCAAGGCCAACAACATGGCCCATCTAGCACAAGAATTCCTAGAGAGAGATGCACGTAAGAAGCCCAAACATAATTCCCAAAAGTCTTAAATGGGCATGTCAATTTAAAACGACCATAACTTTTGATACAAGAGGAGTTACGGGGCCCGTAAGATATCAACAGAAAGTTCGATTTGAGGTCGATATACAACATCTAGCACAAGATATCTAGGAAAAGGTTGAACGTCAGAAGCCCAAATGCAAGGCCCAAAGCCCGAAATAGGCATGTCAACTTTAAATAGCCATAACTTTTTATTTGGGAGGAGTTACGAGCCCATAAGATGTCAATGGAAAGCTCGTTTTGCAACATGGCACATCTAGCACAAATATTTCTTGAGAGGGTTGCACATCATAATCCCAAATGCAATGCCATAAAGCCCTAAATGGGCATGTCAATTTAAAACAACCATAACTTTTGATCTGGGACGAGTTACGGGGCCTGTAAGATGTCAACGGAAAACTCGCTTTGAGCATAACATGGAACATCTGGCACAATAATTCCTTCAAAGGGCTACGTGTTAGAAACCCAAACGTAAGACCCAAAATTCCCAAATGTGCATGTCAACTTAAAACAGCCATAACTTTTGACCCGGGTTGAGTTATGAGGTCCGTAAGATACCAACGAAAAGTTCGTTTCAAGCCCAACAATGGTATACATCTAGTAAAAGAATTTCTAGACAGGTCCATGCGTTTTGGGTCCTAAATGAACATGTCAAATTAAAAAGGCCATAATTTTTTATCCGAAAGAGTTATGGGTCCCGTAAGATATCAACGGAAAGCTTGTTTTGAGCCTAACATTGTGGCACTTCTAGCACCAGAATTCCTAGAGAGGGCTTCGTCTCAGAAGCACAAAGGGAAGGCCCAAAAGTCCTAAATAGACATGTTAATTGTAGTGACTCTTTCTAACTAGTATACTTCGAAAATATACTATGATAAAAACACATATGCATATAAGTGAAAAATAATAGGCTCGAAAATTTTCTTTACTTTATATATTAAATTCTTTACATAAAAAAAAGTATCATATACATTAACATAAAAACAGTGGATGGTAATGCCATTTCTCTCTGCTTTAAAACGTCCATCCGATCGCTTCTTACCTATTCCCTGCAAAAACACTTAGAAACAATGGGGTGAGCACTAGTCGCTCAGTAAGTAAATCCGCTACTCTATTCTTCTATCTCCATTGCTCATATTTTGCATTTCTTTCCTTACATCACACTTTTGCTTCTTCTCGGTTCTCTCTTTGATCTTTCTCTCTTCTATCACTATTTCTAATTCTCACTGTTCTTTCTTTCTAATTCTCTCTATTCTTTCTTTATTCTAATTTCTCACTGTTCTTTCTTTCTAATTCTCTCTATTCTTTCTTTATTCTAATTTCTCACTTCCCATGATAGTAATCATGGTGTCATGCATAGGTATGATGCAAATGCACAAATGCATAAGAATGCATTTTCTTTCTACTTTTCTATTTATTATTCTGTTTTCTTGTTTCTTTTCTATGTTTCTTTCTTTCTGTTCTTTTCTTTCTTCTTCTCTTCTTTTCTTTTCTTTCTTCTTCTTTTCTTTTCTTTTATTTTCTATTCCTTCTTATTCTTTATCGATCGGACTTGGTTGATGCATGGATTCAGAATTCTGGCCGTGTGAGTGAGTACAGTCCTCATCTACATGCACTCTTACGGACTATACGAATTCTTTTTCTTCTTAGGCCACTCATTAAAGGCGGCGTGCATGTAGGTATATTCTTCTAGGTACAACCCTCATCCACATGCACTCTTACGGGCCATACAAATTCTTCTTCTTATTCTTAGGCCGCTCACTAAAGGTGGCATGCATGTGGGAATATTCTTCTTCTTGTCACTCATGGGTTCCCCATCGCAACAACCTTTCTTTTGTAGCACTTTTTTTTCTTTCTTTTTGTTCTTTAATGCTTTTATTTCTTTCTCTTTGCTCTTTAGTATGCTTATATGCATGTATGCATGTAGATGGATTCTTCTTATTATTCTTTCTCAATTCTTAATGAAATGCAAAGATGCAATATGGCATGTAAACATGTCATTCTCTACTTTCTCTACCATCTACAAACTCATTTCAAATTATTATACTGTCAAAACCATACATGCACTTCACTTTGGAATTTCATCAAACAAGTGGTATACACAAATAAGCACTAGATTAGCTACACTTCTATCTTTTTTTTCTAGCTACCAAAATTGGAACACAATTCTCTACAATTAACCTCAAACCTGGCTAAGAAATTCACACTTCAAAATTCTATTTCAACTTCTTCATAATTTCTTCAAACTTCCACCAATTCATCTCATACTAAACACTACTTCTCATGGTGGAGTTCAACCCAACACTCAACATCCATATCATCATCAATTCTCAATACTCAAACATACAAATACATAAAGGGAAATTCTCTACTAAAGGATTGCTTAAATCAAGGGCTAGGGTTGGATTTACTTACCTTGAACTTGTGTAGATCCACACTAGAACCTCTCTCTTTGGGAGACTTCCTCTCTTTCTAAAACCCTTGGGATGCTTAGGAATGAATATCTACCCAAAATCCAACCAAAAGCCCTCTAAAATACCTTGAAAATTTGATGAAGGAATTGAGAAAATGTGAGGTGGCGTGTGAGATGTAGAGAGTGATAGGGTTTATATTCTTGAACTCTTAATATCTCATATTAATATGCATACTTTCCCATTTTGCCCTTACACTTCCTTAGAAATTCTATCTTTGCCTTTTAGTCATTTACAAGAATGCCCTCACCTTCATTGCATTCTCCATAAAATTTCCTTACTTTTCACTCCCCACATTTACAACTAATTATAGGTAGAATGGTCATTTTTCCCTTAAGGAAATTTTCTCTAGAATCTTCTCAAAATTTCCAACCAATTCTTTGCCCCAGCGAAAATTCTTCTTTGCCTCGGCGAAGCACTCTAGAGCATACGTTGCCGTGGAAAAATTTCTTCTTCGCCGTGGCGAAGCCTGAAAATTCTAAAACATGGTTTGGGTAGAGAGTTTGTTGCCGTGGCGACAAACTTCCTTTGCTGCGGCGAAGTCAGCACTTCCCAAATTTTCAATCTTTCACCTTAACACAAACAAAACTCAAGGAATTAAAGGCATAAAAACATAAATAACTTACCTCAATGTGGGTGTTACATTAACTTAAAATGGCCATAAGTTTTGATCCTAGAAGAGGTATGGGGCTCGTAAGACATCAACAGAAAGCTCATTTTGAGCCCAACAACATGGCGAATCCAGCACAAGAATTGCCTGAGAGGACTGCACATTTGAAGCCCAAACACACAGCCCAAAAGTCCTAAATGGGTTTTCCATCTTAAAACGATCATAACTTTTTATCCATGAGGAGTTATAGGGCCCGTAAGATGTCGACGAAAAGCTCGTTTTGAGCCTGATGTAGGATGTCTTGCATAAGAGTTCCTAGAGAGGGCTATGTGTCAAAAGCCCAAAAGCAAGTCCAAAAGTCCTAAATGGGCATGTCAACTTAAAGCGGCCACAACTTTTGATCTCGGAGGAGTTACAGGGCCTGTAAGATATCAACGAAAATCTCGTTTCAAGCTAACGTAGAATATCTGCCACAAGAAATGCTAGAGAAGGCTGCACATTATAAGCCCAAACACAAGGCCCAAAAGTCCTTAATGGGTATGTCAACTTAAAACGGTCATAACTTTTGATTCAACATGAGGTATGGGGCCCGTAAGATATTAACAGAAAATTCATTCCAAACCCAACAATGTGGCATGTCTAGCACAAGAATTCCTAGAGAGGGCTACACCTCAGAAGCCTAAAGGGAAGGTCCAAAAGTCCTAAATGGGCTTGTTAACTTAAAATGACCATAACTTTTGATTTGGGAGGAGTTATGGGGCCCGTAAGATATCTACAGAAATTTTGTTTCGAGCCCAACAACATGGCATGTCCAACATAGGAATTCCATGAGAGGTCTGTGCATTAGAAGCCCAAACGTAAGGTCCAAAAGTGTTGAATAGGCATGTCAACTTAAAACGGCCAAGAAAGGCCGAAAGTCCTAAATGGGCATGTCAACTTAACATGACCATACCATTAGATCCAGGAGGAGATACGGGGTCCATAACCTATCAACGAAAAGCTCGTTTCATTCTAACAATGTTGCACATCTAGTACAAAAATTTCTTGAGAGGTCTATGCATCAAAAGCTCAAACGCAAGGCCTAAAAGTCTTAAATAGGCTTGTCAACTTAAAACGGCTATAACTTTTGACCTAAGAGGAGTTACGGGGTCTATGAGATATCAACGGAAAGCTCATTTTGAGCCCATTAACGTGGCATATCTAGCACAAGAATTCTTATAGAGGACTGCACGTCAGAAGAGCAAATGCAAGGCCCAAAAACCTTGAATGGGCATGTCAAATTAAAACGGCCATAAGTTTTGATCTGGGAGATGTTACGGGGCCCGTAAGGTGTCAACGGAAAGCTCATTTGGAGCCCAACAATGTAGAACATCTAGCACAAGAATTCTTGGAGAAGGCTACATGTTAGAAGCCAAAACGCAAGGCCCCAAAATCCTAAAGGGGCATGTCAACTTAAAACAACCATAACTTTTGATCTAGGAGGAGTTATGGGGCCCGTAAGATATCAACTAAAAGTTTGTTTCAGGTCAACAATGTGGCACATATAGTACAAGAATTCCTTTAGAGGGATGCACATCAGAAGCCCATATGCATGGCCCAAAAGTCCTAAATATGCGTGTCAACTTGAAATGGCCATAACTTTGAGAAAGCTCGTCTCAAGCCCATCAACATGGCACGTTTAGGGCAAGAATTCCTTAAGAAGGATGCATGTCAGAAGAACAAACGCAGGGACCAAAAGTCTTAAATGGGCATGTCAAATTTAAGCGGCCACAACATTTGATATGGGAGGAGTTAGGGGGCTCGGAAGGTATCAACAAAAAACTCGTTTTGAGCAAAACCCATTAACGTGGCACGTTTACAATGTTTATTATTATTATTATTATTTAATAAGGCCTTTTATTAAATAATTGCTCTCACTATTTTTCTCATGCCAATAGCCCTCACTATTAACTCGGGAAAGCCCGTTGGCTTTCCTAGTGGACTGAGATCCCATCTAGCCCATTTCAAACCTTCGCTTTCGCGAAGAAGCCAAAATGGGTTGATTAAGCAGGCCAACAAACTTAATCTGCATCAGTTGATAGCTTTCACTACTGTTGCGTTGTAACTATAACATGCAATATAGCAAGTGCACTAGTCGCAAAAAGTAATAAAGTGATAAGAAAAGTATCGTTCCCACGAGGATTGGTTGTTAAGCACTAAATTTCCTAATTGTTATCAAGTTGGAGAAATCGAAAAGTGTTTGGATTGATGGGAGGAATTTAAACTCAATTGAAAGCAAAATTTACTATGTAATTAAAAAGCTAATTAATGAAAGCAAGATTAAAGCAAGAGTAATATCAAGTAAAACAAACGGTTAGGGTTTTGACTTCATTAGGACTCTATGAATTAATTCTACAAATTATGCTACTTCTACACTCACATGCACGGATTGTAAATCGAACTCCCTAATGTGTAAAACATATCTTCTCAGGTGATGAATTCCTACTTTTCCCTATTAAGCTTCCGCACCCAACAAATTGAAGATTCATAGATCCAAGTTCATTACGTTAATGGAATCCTAGATTGATTTCATTGATTCTCAAACCTGTTTCCAGCGTTCAATACAACAATGGTGATTACCCAAGAAGCTCATACATGATTCATTTCTCAATCTCATCATGTTCAACAAATAAATTCAATAAAAATCAGAATAATCACACAATCCATGCAATAGAATGTAAAAGCAACAATAATCTATTGATTACCCATAGAAATCCGAATTACATCAAAACCCTAACCCAAAGTGAGTTAGTTCATAACGAAATTAACATAAATAGCAGGAAAAACAGTAAACACAGCGTTCAACATGTTGAAACAAAGAAAAGAGAGTAAAAGATCTCCCCTAATTGATGAATCCACAAGGTTTAATCTCAAACCTGTTAGGAAACGATCCATTGAGGCAGCAGAAAACAAAAATTAATAACAACAAGGATCGTTCCATAGAACCAAGATCAGGGTACAAATTTACAGTTTATATCAAAATAAGAATCTATAGAAATTAGTTTAGAGTTTTAAGAAATTATACGCACGTTTGGAGGCTCCTCCAACTTTGTATCTGAATGTATTTTGCTACCGACCCAAGTGTAGGGTCGAACCGACGTAGTCCACACGAAGATAATTGTAAGGAACTAAAGAGGGATTTACTAGATCCTCATTAGCCTTAAGAACAGAGAAGGAAATGAAGAGTATTTGATTTTCAATCAAAAACTAAAACTGGAGTGAGAGAGTGTTTTAGGGGCTGGAGGTTTTTCTCTTTTTCAATGAATGAGTGTAATGAAAAACTCTTCACCTTTTTCAATTAACCTTTTTCTTTTATAGTAACCCAAACACCCCTTGTTTCCAAACACTCCCAATTAAATATTTATTTTAATTCGTCATTATCTCAATTAAAATCAATTAATATATATATTAACATTTAACAATAATGATAATTTATTTAAATGTATGTTAACACATATTTAAACGTAATTTCACTTTTTTAATTTTTCTAACAAATTAAATAAAGGCCACAAGCTCAGCAAATTTAATTGCACTGTGAAATTACCAAAATACCCTTTCGCCCAAAGAGACAAAAACACCCTTCTAACTTCCTGGCTCTTAAATTATCTTCTATGTGTGTGACCTATAGGCTCCTCATCATACCGGTAGTGTCTAGTATCACAATTAACATCAATTAATCGTCTCACTAGTACACAGACCAAGATTGGTCCCTAGCAAGGCATCATGGCCACCCGATAGATTCGGATTCAGCAAAATAGCTACCTGTCAACGATATGGTTACCGTATAATTCGATCCTTTCATCATCCGTTATCTCGACGAGACCAAGGCATAGAAATAGTGTCAACCTACAGTTACTCTCGATATTGTGTATTTAGTTACTAGACCAATGACCTATATTATAAACTGAATAGAGCAACAACTCAATCCCACTGTGACCACAATTTTAGTGTCATTGCCATTTACTGAATTGGGCTGTGAGAAAACTTCTCCCGTACCCAAGAGTGATGAATCCACTGTCTATCCACCATAGTCTTGATACACTCCTTGACACAGCCAATCACTACCGTACTAACAGCTCTGAATAGAACTGCGTTAGGCTAGTGTCAAACTGCACCAATCGGTGCACAAGGCGCTCTGGTGATCTCAAGTCTAAGGATCACATGCACCACCATTCATTAGAGGATTTGTTCCATAGACACTAGAATTACCATCCATATGGAATCCTCTGGTGGGTCAGTCTAGTGAACTTGCTACGGTGTATTCACCTACAGAAAGCACCCATGTGTTGCACCAAGTTGTCACCAAACAACCTTGACAAGTGAGATTAGTCACTGCCTTTCGACAGGGTCATTCAACATTATGATAGCCTGTAATGCTTTCTTTCTAGGTAGTATACTCAAAAAATAATCACTAAAACCCATTAAAAATATATATAAGAAAATACACATATATATACGAGTAATAAAGTATGGGCCATATTTTATTTTTCTTTATATACAAATATTTACAAAATGTTCTCAAAAATCGCAACTTGACAGTGTAGCCCAACTCTTCCACTGCGTGACGTTCCCAGCAACCGCAACTCACCTATTACCTGCAAAACATTAAAAACAATGGAGTGAGCATGTAAACCCCACGTTATTATGCTATGCCCTAAGGTATGAAATTTACCTTTCAAGTAATTTTCTTTTTTGATAGAGAGTAAATGGTCAATTTACATGTATTTCGAGATGTGGCCATTATAAAGTGTAAAGGGTGTGTCATTGAAGAGAATGAGGGTAGAATGGTCATAAAGTGATTGTTAAGGTTAAATGGCATAAACGGTAACCAAGGGTATAATGGTCTTTCATACAAAACCATATGATTTAGTGTCCATAAAAGTGCACCAAGGGTAAATTAGTCTTTACCTAATAGAATTGCTTAATGGTTAAGTGTTTTAAAGTATTCAAATAGCATTAAATGAGTACTTTACTTATGTTGGGGTGGAAATGACCAAAACGCCCTTATATGAAAAATTTATGCCAAATGACCTTTATCTAACTTTTATTGACCAATCACATTAGAGTAACAATGGAATGAATATTTACAAGTTTAAAGAGAGAGTAGTCGGCCTTGGAGACCCCAAATATATCATCTTCTTCTTATCTCTCAAATCCACCATAAAAGCCACTAATCCGAGCTTTTATTCTCAAATTTTCTTAGGATTTCAAGTTGATTTTCAAGGAGATCACCATCCACCTAAAACTTCAATTTTTTCTGAATTTTTTAGTTAAAAGAGAAATTCATAAGTGGTTATGTGTGTAAGGTAAAGGTGAAACTTTGGAGCCAAGGAGGAGTGCCTTTGTGCTTTGAATACTAAGGTAAGGAAAAAACTCCCTTATGACTACAATTGATAACACCTAGGGTTTATGAAACTTACATTTATTTAGGTTAATATAGTGTGATGCTATGTGTTGGTTATGAGTTGTTTAATGGGTTGTTGATTGGTGTATGTGTGCATATGGAGATGATTATGCCACTTAAAGATTTGTAGTTGGACGATGTTTTGGCACTTTTGGTTCTGTAAAAAGGGAGGTTTTTATGGCCTTTATACTTAGAATGATATGACAAATAATATGAATGTGTAAATGAAGGTGACATGGTTAAAATGAATAGAATTCGGATTTGGCTGTTTTAACTTATACTGTACATGCTTCACTGAATCAGTCATAACTGAGGTTATAGAAGTCCGATTGAGTTGTTCTTGAAGTGTTAAAAAGTTGAGAGATAGACCTAAAACTTTTATGGTCTAGCTAAGAACCAATTCGAATTGGAAGATAAGGAAAAAATTGCTTGAAAAGGACGAACTGTATGGCATCCACCTTCTTAATGGAAATTCCCATTTGTTTCTAATTCTAATAACCCTTGAATAATCTTACTACTGGAATTCCTTGTACTGTATGAGAAATTGAATGATTAGTTAAGAAGTTTAGTAGGAGAATATAGTATGATTGAGCATGGGATATGTTAGTCCATATGTTTGCATTCATAATGGTAATGCATATAGCTATTTAGTTGTCCTATGAAAAATTTATAAAATGTTAAGAATGAATTCCATGAGTCACTTGAGGTATAAACCAAGATCAGAGGAATGGAATTCTATGAAAACCTGAGTCCTTTGAGGTGCACACCAAGAACAAGTAATGGTTCAATGACGCGTCGATAACAAAGACTAATGAAATCGTCAAGTTATATAGACAAAACATAGCATGCCATGTACATGAATATTTCATAAGTCTTTATGTTCTATGTTATATTATGTATGGTTATGTTATGACTTATGTTTATGAGAAAAGTCCAAAATGTATGATATGTTTTATGAACTGTTTATGTCAAAGAATAAGGTCATGTTTTGTAGGTAGGTAAGTCCAGTAATATCTTGTATAATGAACCTTAATAGTTTATAAATGGCCATATTCCTTACTGAGCGATTAGTGCTCACCCCACGAAATGTTTAAAAATGTTTTAAAATGTTTTGCAGGTACGGATTAAGGCATGAAGTTGGAGAGGATTCCAAGACGCTATGAGCATGAGAGGATCTTTAATGATGACTATTGAATGGTTTTGCTAATATTTAGTGTAGTAATTATGTTCATATTTCATAATGTAGTAATTATGTCCATGCTATAATGGTAAATATGTTGTATTAATAAAGGAATCAAATTGCTAGTAAATTTTATAAAGTGTGTATGTTCTAGTAAGTATTACTATGATTTCATAATTTACTCCAAGAAAGGAAACTATATTTTTTTTTATTATACAATGAACTTATTATAGTTAAGAAAAAAAATTAAATTAAACACATATATCTATATATATGTTTTAAACTACAAGTTTATTCTTTAAATAGGATTTAAATAAAACTTATTTCCTAGGCGTGCGTTTTCTAGGTTCTCAATGGCCAAGGGATACTTAGGAAATACCCGGCTAGGGAGGGGTTTTACAGAGCACTAATGGCTCAGTAATAAACCCCAATGCTACCCTTCTCTCTCCGTTGCTTAAATCCTGAATTTTTTCTTCTTCCAACTTATTTCCCGAGTATTGTCTATTCTTTCTCTGCTCTTCTTTCTGTTTTTTCTCTATTTCTTTCTCTGTTTTTCTCTCTATTTTCTAATTTTTTTTTCACTACCCATGATAATGAGCATGGTATTATGCATATTCATGATGCAAATGCACAAATGCATAATTATGCATTTTCTTTTCTATTTTCTGTTTCTTTTTCTTTATTTCTTTCTTTCTTTCTATTTTTCTTCTATTCTTTCTTTCTTTTCTTACTGATCGGACTCAGTTGATGTATGGATTTGGAGCCTTGGCCGTGTGAATGAATTCTCTAATTCTAGGTACAGTCCTCATCCACACACACTTCTAACGACTGTACAATTCTTCTTTTTGAATTCTGAGGCCACTCACTAAAGCGGCGTGCATGGGGACTATGTCACTCCAGCTCCCATCGCAACAACCTTCTCTTCTTTTTATCTTTTTTTTTTTTTTTTTTTAACACTTCTTTAAAAAATTCAGGTTTGAATATCTTTAATATCTTTAATATCTCACTTCTTTCTGTTTTCTCTTTAATATTTTAGGGCTTTTTCATGCTCTTATGAATATGTATGCATGTTGATGGTTTCATGCTTTAATTCTTTCTAAATTCACATATTTAATGAAATTATGCATTATGGAATACAAACACATCATTCTCTACCATCTACAAACTCATCCCAAAGTAACATATAATCATTCTCATACATGCACTTGCTTTGGCATTTCATCAAACATTCATGTGCACAAATCCAACCAAAAGCCCTCTAAAATCCCTTGGAAATCGATGAAGAGAGGAGAGAAATTGGAGTGAAGTGCGTGAGAGGGAGTAGAGAATGATAGTCTTTTTGCTTGAACTGTTATATCTCATATTAATATGCATACTTTCCCATTTTGCCCTTACACTTTCTTTAAAATTCCATCTATGTCCCTTAGTCAATTACCATAATGCCCTCATTTGTAACCCCCCACTTGAGGTACGTTGTTATTGTTTCCTCTTTCGCCCTTAATCGAGTTGTTTTTGTTATATTTTTTGTTTGAGTGTTATGTTGAATGTTGCCCTGAAATTGGTTGAAAATAGAAGAATCTTAGTGAACCAAGCTTCGCCGGGCGAAGAAGAGTCTTCGCCGCCGAAGAGTGTGTTGAAACCAAGGTGAAACTCTCTGGACAGTTTCGCCGCGGCGACAAAGGTTTCTTCGCCGCGGCGACAGGCCGAATAAAAGTTGGTTGATTTTGACATTTTTCTTCCTAAGGACAATTTGACCTTTCTACCCCTAATTAGCAGGAAAAGTGGGGAGTTAATTGTAAGGATTTTTCATGGAGAATGTGTTATATGGGGGTGAGTTTGTAATGAATCAAAGGATATAGATGGAATTCCCAAAGAAGAGTAGGCAAAATGGGAATGATTGTGTTTATATTTCATTAAAAGGATTAGAATCAAAGAAACCCTCATTCTTCTTCTCCAAAACGCAACCCTTCTTCTTCTCCTCTCAACTTCTCTTTTCTTTTTGTTCAAGAATTTCAAGGGATTTTGAGTGATTTGGGGTATAGAAAACAACCTAAGCTTCCTAAGGTAGGATTTCTCCTTAAGTGTGTGATTTGTAGATTTTAGTTCATTTGGTTTTGAGGGTTTTCTTTCTTTTGGTTAAGAGTAGAGAGAATAGTCAAGAAAACCAAGTGGAAAGAAGATTGGTGGAAGTCTCTCCATAGCAAGTAAGTAAAACCCAACCCAAGTTGAGATTCATGAAATTTCTTGATTAGGGTTTTGATAGAAATGATGTTGTATTTGATGTGCATAATATGCCATGTATGGAGTATTAATGGAGATTTCTATGCTTTGTGAATGTTAATACCTTGCAAATATGAGAAATGGGTTGTTGGATTGGCAAGGTAGTTGAGATGGAATTGAAGGGTGTTATGGAACCCTTTTTGGAAGTGTGTTATTTGACAGGTTATTATACTTTGTGAAGGGGTTTTTCCCCATTTGGATGGTTAGGAAAGTTTTAGATTCATGGCTATGATAGATTCTTATAGTGCACATAGTTATTTGATGAAATGCCTAATAGAGGTTTGAGTGTGAGGTAATGAACCTTAATTCTTGCAACATTGCATATTGGCATTTCACAAGTGCATTAGTAATAAATCATCCATGTGCATTGCTATATCATTGAAAAGTGACCTAAGAAGAGTAGGAAACTTTGTGTATAGAAATACCCTATGAGTAAGAGCTTAGTGGGTAAAATTACCCAAGGGTAGAGAGCATTGAAAAATGCTACAATAGAATGAGTGAGAAAGTAGTATGGTTGGGATGATGCTTTGTGATCATCACCCGACCGTTATGGAATCGATGATGCTTTGTGATCATCTCCGAATGGCCCTTAAGAGGGGTTGATGCTTAGTGATCGTCACCCATGAGTAATAGAAATGGTAGATGCTTTGTGACCACTACCCGATTACTTAAGAATATGTAGGTTGATGCTTTGTGATCATCATCCAACGGCTAGTAGAAGCGGGTTGATGCTTTGTGATCATCACCCGATAGTGACTAGAGACGGAAATGCTTGGTATCATTACCCAAAATTCATGAGACTGTAGGTGCTAGGTGATCTCCACCCGATAGTTAGGAGGAACCGAGTTGGTGCTTTGTGATCCTCACTCGGTAGTCACTAAGAAAGGGTTGGTACTGTGTGAATTCCACCCGATAGCCATAGAGAGTGAGATGGTGCTGTGTGAACGCCATCCGGCCGTACCTCCGGTAAGATGAGGCCATGATGTTATTAGAAACAGAAATAGAAACAGAATTAGAAAAGGAAAGAATTAAGAGTCACACACGGGGACAGACAGTTAGAGAGTTTTACTTACTGAGCATTATTTGTGCTCACCCCGTTATTTTCCTTTGTGGATGCAGGTTCTAGGTGTTGATGCGGTTGGAGGGGCGTCGGCGTGCGAGGAGCAATAGCTACACTGTTCCCCTATTTTGTCTTTTAAAATGCACTTTTGTAAACAGTAACCTTTGTGTGACATGTGAATTGTAATGAAAAGAAACATTTTGGGCCCAATTTTCCATTGTTAATTGCATGCATTGTACTAGTTTTCAGTAGGTGTTACATCATTTTTAATACATTCTCCATGAAATTCTACCTCTTTTCACTCCCCAATTTTTCAACTAATTTTGAGTGAAAAAACCATTTTACCCTTAATGCAAGTTTAAGGCCTTTTCTTCACATTTTCTCAAAATAACTTTAGCAAAAAAATCAACTAAACGTATAAGAGCATAAATTAAATTATGTACCTCCAAGCGAGCGTTACATAGCCTTACCGTATTATCTGTTCCCTTATTTCAAAATAATATTAGGGCTACAGACGTTTCTAGAATGGCCACCATATGTGCTCATAAGGTTCTCACTATCAAGATTTGAAACACTTGATACCCTCATCACGGTTCTACCATTCTAAGGACATATATCAATACATACAATGATGATTTATGCGATATAGTATAAAATGTCTTTTATTGATCAATGAACATTATTACAAAGAGTCAATTCTATAATAATTGATTGGCTCTAAGGCATCTACTCTAACAAAATCTTCTCTCCTTTTCTCCTAAAATGTCAAACCTGCTCTAAACAAAGACGAACCTCATCAAAATGGCTAAGTTTTTCTTATATAGTCGGTCCAAAAACCTAAAAACTTTCCTAAAATAAAACTGTGTGTTTTAATTAAAACTGAAAATCGCAAACTTCTTCGCCGCGGCCATGAGTTAAGTTGAAATCTCATGCCGAGCGTCTATCGTCGTGGCAAAGAAAGAACTTCACAGCAGCGACCTTCCTGAACAATTCTGAATTTACGAAATTGTAACGCCCCACTTAAGGTACGTAGTAAATTATGTTGTATGCTTGAATGTTTGTTGATGTGTTCTCTTTTGAGCTTGCATGTTGTTATTTTGGTTGGTTGGCCCTTGGTTGAGTGTTTGCCTTGATTTTGGTTGAGTTTTGGCAAATTTTGGAATTTCGGTCTTCGCCGCGGCGATGTTGGCTTTGTAATTTGCGGTGTCGGTTCTGCAACTCTTCGCCAGGGTGATGAAAAGTTCTTCGCCGCGGCGACAGGCTGGCTGAAAAGTTTAATGAAGTTTCTAGATATTTTTTCATAGGGGCAAAATGACCATTCTACCCCTAATTAGCAGGAAAAGTGGGGAGTGAATTGTAAGGAAAATTTATGGAGAATATGTTAGAGTGGGGGTGTGATTGTAATGAATCAAAGGACAAGGATGGAATTTTCAAGAAAGAGCAAGGGCAATATGGGAATGAGTGAGGATATTTTGAGCTAAAAAGGGGTTAAGCTTAGTAAACCCTTTATTCTTCATCTTCCACTACCTCTTCCATTCTCCATTTCCTCTCAACTTTCCCTTTAACCTTTCAAGAATTTTAGAGGGCTTTTTGTGTAGTTTGGGGTAGAAAATTAATCTAAGGCATCCTAAGGTAAGGATTCTTGCTTTAGATGTGAAGTTTTGCATATATTTGTTTATTGAAGGCTGATGGTGTTATTGTTTAAAGGGTAGAGAAGAGACAAGCAATCTCAAGGAAATGAAAGTGCTAGTGAGATCTCTCCATTACAAGGTAAGTAAATCCCAATCCAAGTTGATAGTTGAGAACTCTTTTGAGTAGAGATTTAATAGAAATTGTGTATACATGTTAGATGATATGTTATTGAGAATTGAGATGGAGATGAATAATTGCTTTGTCGTTATTAAATACACTTCAATTATAAGAAGTGTGATGTGTGATGAGAATGTAGTTTGAGATGAAATTGGAGGAGATTGGGAAATCTCTTTGGAAGTGTTATGTTATGACAGGAATTATAGCTTGGTGAGGGAGTTTTCTCCCATTTTGGATGGTTTAAGAGATGAGTAGAACTATAGATAAAGTAGAGTTTATGTATGCACATTAGTCGTTTGATGAAATGCCTAAGAGAATCATGAGCATGAGTAGTAAACCATAATTCTTGCAACATTGCATGTTGGCATTTCATGAGTGCATTAGTGGAGAAGAACTATCCATATGCATTAATTGTGCATTGAGAAGTGGCTTAAGAAAGAGTAGAGAACTTTGTGCATGAACTACTCTAAGAGTAGAGAGAATGAGAAAAACACTAAAAACGGTTGGTGCTTTGTGATCTCTGCCCGGTAGTTACGAAAAACAGGTTGGTGCTTTGTGATCTCCACCCGATAGTCACGAAGAGTGGGATGGTGCTTTGTGAACTCCACCCGACCGTGCCTCCGGTAAGATGAGGTCGTGACATCAAGTGAGAAGGAACGAGTAAACATGAGAAAGAACAAATAGAACATGAGTAGAAGTCATGAAGAGTGGGATGGTGCTTTGTGAATTCCACCCAGCCGTGCCTCCGGTAAGATGAGGCCGTGACATATAATAGAAAGTTAATCGAAAAGAGCTATGTGAAAGAGAAGATAAATTAGATGAGAAAAAGTGTAAGGAAAGAATTAAGAGAAAGAGTTACGGGGATAGTCGAGTAGAGGATTTACTTACTGAGCATTATCTTGTGCTCACCCCGTTGTTTTTCTTTGTGGTTGAAGGATCTAGGTGAGAACGCAGTCGGATGGGCGCCGGTAAGCGAGGAGCAATAGCTACAATGTCCACTGTTTTAATGGTATTTTGTAAATGATATTCTAGTTTGTATAAAGAATGTTTATATGTAATAAAAGAAAATTTTCGGGCCCAACTACTTTTAGCACAATACATGTATTTTACTGATGTATTTCTATGAGTATCCTAGTATTAAGCAGTCATTACATTTTTGGTATCAGAGCAAAGATTTTGGGATTTGAAAGTGTACTATTCTCATCGCTACGACGTCCGATAACCGACTGTATGAGTTAATTCTTTCCTTACTATTAATGTTTCTCAAATTGATTAAATGTGACTATTTTGTAGATGAGGCGTAGTATCGAAAGCGTGGTAAGGGTGTGATAAATGAGGGAGAATCTTCTAACCCACTAGAAGCTACGCCCCTTCTCCTGGATGAAGCTAGAGTTTGGGGGATTATACAGCAAGTTATGGCTGAAACCCAAGGGAGAGTTGTAACCCCCGTGCAGGTACCACCAACTACGAATGTAGGAAGAGAACAACCAGTACCTCCCCCAGTACAGAACAGAGTTGAATCGATTTATGGTCTTCCTAGTCAACATCAACCCTCAGAGTTTAAGGGTACTACGGACCCAGGAATAGCAGAAGAATGGTTTAGGTCCGTAGAGCGAACAATAGGTTTATTCCCATGACGGACCGGGAGAAGATCTGGTATGCGAGTTTCTTGTTTCGAGGTGATGCCCGAATTTGGTGGGAACTAATGGAAGAAACCCATGATGTGGCAATGATGACTTGGGAAGAGTTCAGGCAAGAGTTTGAGGCCGAGTATAGAACAGAGGACCGAGTTCATGAGAAGGTCCAAGAATTTATTAGCTTGTAGCAAGGGTCTAGTACCGTGAAGGAGTACTCAATGAAATTTAACTCCCTTGCAAGGTTTGCACCCAGAATAGTTAGTACTCCGGCATTAAGAAGAGATAAATTTGTACACAGGTTGAAGCCGGAGATAGCCCGGGATATAATGACAAATTTCGATCCCCCTTGAACTTATAGTAAGGCCTTGAGGCGAGCAATAAGGGCGAAAATCTTCGAGAATAAAATTCCCTTACTAAGTTGCTCGACAGGAGGACCAAGTGAGTCACCCTCTGCCTCGCAAAGAGAGAAATTAGGTTGTGTGAAAGGCAAAGAAATGAAGAATCAGAAGAATAAGTTTCAGTTTAGACAGAACAGAAGAGAGTGGAAGAATAAGTGGCCCCGGACAGAGGGGTTTCCTCTTTGCCCTAAATGTGGGAGGAACCACCCAAGAGAGTGTCTGCGGGACCAGAGAGTGTGTTTTAGGTGCCGACAGCCAGGGCACTTGATGAGAGATTGTAAAGCTCCTCTTCCACCACCCACACAGAGTTCTGGAGGTACTACGAATGCCAGAGTGTTTACCGTGACACAGGGTGAAGCAGAGGCCAGTCCATCAACCGTTACTGGTCAGTTATTATTCCATTTTGTTCCTTTGTATACTTTAATTGATTCAGGAGCCACTCATTCTTTTATATCATATGGGATGATTGAGAGGTTAGGTTTGAAACCTACTAGAGTGACTCAACCTATTAAGATAGAGTTACCCGATGGGGTTAGTATTCTGACGCAAGAGATGTTGACAGGAAAGTCTATGGTGATCCAGGGTAAAGATTTAATAGTTGATCTAATAGTTTTTTATATGCCCGATTTTGATGTGATATTGGGCATGGATTTCCTAGGGAGATATGGGGTAAAGATTGAATGTCGGAAGAAGAAAGTGAGATTTAATCTCGATAATGGAGATAAGTTTAGTTTTGGAGAGGGTCATCAGTTGAGCATGTTAATTAGCAGTGTGAAGGCTAGAAAGATGTTGAGAAAGGGGTGTTCGGGATACATTGCCCATGTAGTTCAGAGTGGTGATGTTCCACAGCCAGAGATTTAGAGGGTGCCAGTAGTTCGAGATTTCCTAGATATGTTTCCGAAAGAGTTACCGAGTTTGCCTCCAGAAAGAGAGGTTGAGTTTAGTATTGAACTAGCACCAGGGACAACACCAATATCCAAAGCCCCTTATCGAATGGCCCCAGCAGAGCTTTAGGAATTAAAGAAGCAACTTCAAGGGATTTTGGACAAAGGCTTTATCCAACCGAGTCATTTCCCCGGGGAGCTCCAATTTTGTTTGTGAAGAAGAAAGATGGGCCACTACGGATGTGTATCGATTATAGAGAGTTGAATAAAGTGACAGTGAAGAATAAGTACCCATTACCTCGCATTGATGATTTGTTCGATCAGTTAAAAGGCGCCGCAATATTCTCTAAAATTGATTTGAGGTCAGGGTACCATCAGGTAAGAGTGGTTGAGCAAGATGTGGCTAAGATGCCTTTCGTACAAGGTATGGGCATTATGAGTTTGTAGTGATGCCGTTTGGTTTGACTAATGCCCCAACAGTTTTTATGGACTTGATGAATCGGGTATTCCATGATTACTTGGATCGGTTTATAGTGGTTTTCATTGATGATATCCTGGTTTATTCTAAGTCAAGGGAAAGGCATAAGGAACATTTGAGGATAGTGTTACAACGATTGAGAGAAATGAAGTTGTACGCTAAATTTTCTAAGTGTGAATTTTGGCTTGATCAGGTGATATTTCTGGGCCATATTGTGTCTAAAGAAGGGATTTCAATGGATCCGAGTAAAGAGTAGGCTATCCTTGAATGGCAGAGGCCGAGGACGGTGAAAGAAGTCAGGAGTTTCTTAGGCCTAGCAGCTTACTACCGACGATTTGTAGCAGGGTTTGCCTAGTTGGCTAAACTGTTGACAGCTCTTACCAAATAGAGAACTCCTTTTGTACGGTCAGAAGCATGTGAGGAGAGCTTTCAAGATTTGAAGAAGAGATTAACGACAACTCCCGTGTTAGTGTTACCACAGGAGGGTGTAGATTATGACATTTATGCAGATGCCTCACTGCAAGGACTTGGTGCTGTGTTAATGCAGTTAGGTAGGGTGATAGCATATGCCTCTCGACAATTGAAAGAGTATGAGACGAGATACCCTACGCATGATTTAGAGTTGGCAGCTTTGGTCTTCACACTAAAGATTTGGAGGCATTACCTTTATGGTGCAAAAAGTAATATCTACACTGATCATAAGAGTTTAAAGTATTTCTTCACTCAGAAGGAGTTGAATATGAGACAGAGAAGGTGGTTAGAGCTAGTTAAAGATTATGAGTGTGAGATCAAGTACCAACCAGGGAAGGCCAACTGGTAGCCAATGCCTTGAGTAGAAAAGCTTATTTGTCCCAGCTCACTAAGCAGAAAGAGTTGGTAGAAGAATTATGTAGAGAACAAATTGAAGTGATTCCGGGAAGGATTGCCAGGTTAGAGGTTTAGTCTACTTTACTGGAGGAAGTCAGAGATAAGCAAGTGGCTGATGAGTGGTGTCAGAGAATAGTTCAACAAGTGCATGAGGGCAAGACAATAGAGTTTCAAGTAATAGATAATGTCCTCTATTCAGGAATCGGTTGTGTATCCCTCAGAATGATGAGTTGAGGAAGAGACTACTTACAGAGGCACATGACACACCATACACTACTCATCTTGGAGCAACCAAAATGTATCAAGATGTAAAGAAAGGCTATTGTGAAGAGAGATATTGCAGAATTTGTAGCTAAATGTCTGGTTTGTCAGCAGGTGAAAGCAGAACACCAACGGTCGTCAAGGTTGCTTCAGCCACTTAGTATTCCAAAGTGGAAATGGGAGAGCATTTCGATGGATTTTATCACAGGTCTCCCCAGAGTTCAAAGAGGGTATAATGCTATATGGGTGATTGTGGATAGGTTAACCAAGTCAGCCCATTTCCTCCCAGTAAAGGAGAGTACCACTACAGATCAGTTGGCTCAGATTTATATTAAGGAGATAGTCAGGTTGCATGGTATGCCCAAGACAATAGTGTCAGATAGAGATTCCAGGTTTGTTTCAGCTTTCTGGATGAGTTTACAAAGGAATTTGATAATCCTTGGATTATACAGTTTTCATTAGACTTTTTAATCAGATTTCAGGTACTTTCTAGTGCATTTTGACCTGAATTGTTGCTTAATTCTTTACATTTCGTGTTTCAGATTAAAATGGACATTTTGAGCAAATAAGGACAAAATTGGAAATTTTTTTGACTTAGAAGTTAGCGGATCTTAGAAGTTAGGAGAGTTCTGAAGTGGGATAAAGCACAATGAGGCTTGTTCCAAAGGGAGAGTACAGAGAATCGAAGAATCGAAGAATCGAGCGAAGATGCAAGCAGAGTGGCAGCTCTGTAATTTCAGAGCTTTTCAAGAAGCTTCGTCGCGGCGAAGTGAGCCAGTCACGCACCAGATCTGTTGGTTCTTCGCCGCGGCGAAATTTCTTCTTCGCCGCGATGACGGTCGTAAATTCCAGTTTTGTGAAACGCACAGTTTTACTTTGTGCATGTTTTTCTTAGGATTTTGGGCGAGGTATAAAAGAAACACTTAGCCTTTTTGTCCAGGGTTGTCGAGGAAGTAGGTTTAGCAGCTTTTGCATTTTCTTTGATTAAGCTTGGAGAGATTTAGCGATTAGAAGGGTGAAGATTCGATTTTGAACCAAGGGATTCATCATTTGGGGAGATTTCTTGTCCTTTCTTTTACTTTTCATTATGTTGAACTTGAATATTATCGTTTTTCTTATTTGTATTGTTGATTTAGCTATGAACTAACCCATCTTGGGTTGGGGTTTT